>NW_016168960.1:1883-6385 GCF_001687245.7 Rhagoletis zephyria
TAACGGTAAATTTCAGAAATGCTTGAAACTTCAATATTTCGAAATTGAAGGACGCTAATTTACTCAAAATTGATACACCCGGCTTACCATGTAGCGGTAGCTTTCGGTAAGGTGAAAATCATATATTTAATACTTGCGCCGGGTATTTAATGTTCGGCTCCGCCCGAACTTAGACTTTCTTACTTGTTATTATCGGTTTTTGTACATATCCCCATTTTTAGTATCCTGCAAAATTTGGTTCCTCTAAATTTCCTCTTTTGCTTTCGCGTTTAATGAGTTAAAGGTTTGCTCATTATTGACATTAGAGTTTTGACACTCCCTTAGCTCCCTTACAAAAGCTTTGCACACACACACGAACCCACACACAGTGCCCTGCTAAGGGAGCCGATTTTGTGAAGAGGGAGCGAGAAAACTGTTTTCTGAGCAAACCTTTTACATATCTTCTTTAACCATAGGCTAATTTCCCCCATTTGGGTCCTTTATACTCCGTCTTTTGTCCAACATAAGGCCTCATACTCAGCAACCGAAAAGACTCGAAACTGGTGACTAGGAGGGCAATCATTCGACCAACCCTATACAGTTTTTTTTGGGGCGTGGGTGGCATCTTCCATACAAACCGAATTTTTCATACTGCCTATTTTGGAAGTGTTCATGGTAGAGTTCTGGAACTTGGTATGGAGATATACGAAATCAATCGCATACTCATGAAAAAAGAGGGCATCTCTTGGAAAGGGGGGCGTGGCACCTCCCATATAAATCGAATTTTTATACTTCATATCTCTGAAAGTATTCATGGTACAGTACTGGAACTTCGTATGGAGATATGTATATAGTTGAAATCAAGCCCATACTCATGGAGAAAATTTGGGCTATTTGAAAAGGGGTGTGAGGCCTACAAACGTACCGACCTTTAGCTATCTTTGAATGAATTTTTTTATTCTTCTGTAGGTGTGTTTGTGAGTGATCTCCTCTTAAATGGTTGTACGGATTTTAACGAAACTTTTTGTGTATTTGAGTGGGTCTCTGGATGGTTTAGTTTCACAATATAATCCGACAGTTGGCGCTGTAGTTGAGTTATTACTAAAAATCTTATTTATGATCCGATTTGGCTAATGTTTTAAATATGTATGCAATACTATTGCAAAAACGTGCTGCCAAGTGGTGCTGAAGTCGAGCTATTACTAAAAATAGCCAAGTGAGAAAAGGGGCCGTGAAGGTCAGATTAAATCGACCTGTTGCACCATTGAGTATATCGAACGCTCCTGCGTTGCAATTGGCCCAATGGATGTGATTTTCAAACTTTTAAGGTATTTCGTCTGAAATAAGTATATGTATATTGCATTTCTGTAGAACAATGATTCGCACCCATTTTGAAATTGCCACCTACTATACTGTAAAGCTTCTAGGACATTCACTATAAAACCGGGTCATTGTTGCCGCCAGGGAGTGAAGAGGAAAAAATTTATTTCGCTTTGCGAATAACCGTGCTATGGAATGCCGCACAACTGGAGAATTTCAAGAACGGATATAACACTTTCCTTAGGTTATTTAAAGCGGCAAATGACCACCAAACCTTAATCTTAGCAGACAAATGTGCCAATGAAAATCATAAACGTGAATTGTTGGTGAAAATGTTGGACCAAAAAGTTTCAATAAAATATATAAAAATTTTGGGCGGGACGAAGTTCGCCGGGTCTGCTAGTTAAATAATATAATTAACTGGTAAATAACTGATTTAAATTACGATATGGGTAAGGTACTTTTATCATACAATTTGTATGTACGTATTCCCAAATCATTTTGAAATAAAGTCCTTTATTTTACGTTGGTTAATATGGTCAACGTAGCTATGGTTCTAATTATTTTATTTTATTTTTTTATAGAAAGGATAAAAACACGTAGACATATCGTTGTGAAGTAGGTGGGATCAAGCAAAAGTTTTCATTTACATATACCTTGGAGGTTATAGTTGCATTCTGTAAAAAAAAGTTGCGGCATGTCTGCGCAACTTTTCAGTATACGATTTATATAATATAACCTGGTTGGTGAAATATACACGAAATTCTCGAGATAGAGCAAAACCAAATATAAGAAGTGCAAACTAAGTACAAAATAAACAAGAAAGTAATACAGTAAAACCCGCTTAAGTACCTCACGAAAAATGTCAGCTTTTTGAGGTACTTAGGCGGGTTGGGTACCTAAAAAAACCCGCTTAAGTACCTCGATGCGAGTATTTAAGCGAACATAATTACATCTTCATACACATATACATACATACATATACATATTAATACATATACACATAGTTACATCTTCTTGTTAACTTACATAAATACTTGAATAACAACATTTAAAGAAGTATACATAGTTTAAAACCAGTATCGTAGCATTATTTAAATGCATAAACAAGTAAAGAAAAACTTTATTAAAAACAAGTAAGAAAGTCTAAGTTCGGGCGGAGCCGAACATTAAATACCCGGCGCAAGTATTAAATATATGATTTTCACCTTTGCGAAACCTACCGCTACATGGTAAGCCAAGGGTGTATCAATTTTGAGTAAATTAGCGCTATAGATTTCGAAAAATTTAAGTTTCAAGCATTTCTGAAATTTACCGTTATATGAAAAGCGGCCGTAATTTTAGTTCGATTTCAACAATTTTCAACGTTTTGCTTCTATGTGGAAAGCACAATAACCATACCGAGTTTGGTACCGAGATACATATATGTGATCATAAGTGGGCGGTGCCACGCCCATTTTACAAAATTTTATCATGTATATATTTCTTGGTAAAGAGTCGTTGCAAGTAACAATTTTGAATAAATTAGCTTTAATATTTACTGATTTATCGAAGATTTCGTATTTCTCTAAATTACCGCTATATGGGATGTGGGCGTGGTTATTGGCCGATTTTAAAAATTTTCGGCCATTTGGTATGTTTAGAAGAAATTGGTGCAGCGGTTACCAAGATATACACATGTAACATTAAGTGGGCGTGGCTACTAGAGGTTTACGCCGACAGGGTTTGCGGCGGCAGCGTGGTCAACTTCAAAAATATTTGGCGGCGACGGCGATGCCCCCTGCACCTAGCGGTAGGAAATATGCTTTACGTCCGATTCCCATACCTACCATATATAACACAAAAATTTCATAAAGATCGGTCGAGCCGTGTAGGAAGAGTTCGATTTTTATATATTAGATAAGCATGATGCGAGCACATAGAAAAAAATTCGATGAAAAAAAAAACCTATCTTTTAAGTTGGAACCCACAAAATTTCATTGAAATCGGTTAAGCGGTTTCAGAGATTTGCGTAAACGAACACAGTGACACGTGATTTTTATATATTAAGATACTCTACTATAAGCACCTACCATAGATACGTTTGCGTACCAAATTTCAATTTCATTTGACTTATGGTTTTGAAATTATAGCTGATAAAATTTCCCACGCCTATGGGATGTGCCACGCCCCTTTTACAAACCCATTTATATATAAGCACCTACCATTGATACATCTGCATACCAAATTTCAAGTTCGTGGGACTTATAGTTCCGACGTTACAGCTGATATAAAATTCCATGCCTGTTGGATGTGCCACGCCCCCTTTTCCAAACTCATTTGTATATACCCTAATATAAAATAATACCTACCATTAAAATGGCTGCGTACGAAATTTCAAGTTCAAGCTACTTATAGTTCCGGAGTTATAGCTGATAAAACATTCCAGGTCCATGGGACGTGCCGCTCCCCCTTTTACAAACTTACTTATATATAGCCTACTATAAGCACCTGCTACAGATACGTCTGCGTACCAAATTTCAATTTCACGTGACATGTGATACCGAATTTTCCACACCTATGGGATGTGTCACGCCTCCTTTTGCAAACTCAGTTATATATGCCTTACTTAAAGCGCCTACCGTAAATATGCCTGCATACCAAATTTCAAGTTCTTGGGACTTGTGGTTCCCAAGTTATAGTTGATAAAAGGGTCCACGCCTATGGGATGTGCTACGCCCCTTTTTACAAACTCATGTATATATAGCCTACTGTAAGCACCTACCGCAGATATGTCTGCATACCTAACTTCAATTCATGTGACTGATGGTTGTGAAATTATAGCTGATAAAAATTTCCACGCCTATGGGATGTGCCACGCCCCCTTTTACAAAGCGCTTTATATATACCTTACTGTAAGCACCTACCATAGTTATGTCTGCATACCAAATTTCAAGTTCATGTGACTTATAGCTCCGGAGTTATAGCTGATAAAATAATCCTATGGGATGTGCCACGCCCACTTTTTCAAACTCATTTATATATACCCTACTATAAGCACCTACCATATGTATGTATGACTGAATAACAAATTTCAAGTTCATGTGACTTATAGTTTCGGATTTATAGCTGATAAAATACTCCACGCCTATGGGATGTGCCACGCCCCCTTTTACAAAGCGCTTTATATATACCTTACTGTAAGCACCTACCATAGTTATGTC
>NW_016168960.1:10034-18291 GCF_001687245.7 Rhagoletis zephyria
GGCACGAACCTCTTTTTCATGTGTATTTTTTCTTAGATTTTGTATAAAAAAAAAAGATCTTTTCCAATAGTTCCAATTTTTCTCCAAGAGTATGCGATTTATTTCGTACATCTCCATACAAAACTCTAGAACTCTACCAAAAAGATACCAGAGATAAGCAGTATGAAAAATTCGGTTTGTATGGGAGATGTCACACCCCTTTTTAGCTAAAATTTTTCTCCAAGGGTATGCGATTGATTTCGTATATCTCCATACCAATTTCCAAAACTCTACCATGCACTTGTAGCATGAGAAATTCGGTTTGTATGGGAAGTGTCACGGCCCCTTTACATATAGATTTTTTTCAGCCTAAAACCATCCTTGGGACACGTGCGGCAGGTGACAGTTTCAAAAAAATCGGTTCAGCCGCTCTCGAGCCTTGCGAAANTATATTAGTTGAGCTATATTATATATTATAATTATATTTTGACATACAGTGACGAATTCGCCCCTTGATATGGTCGTTGCTCAAAGCTATTTATATTCGAAATTGCATGAAAATTGGAAAACAGGAATCTATCAGCTTATCCAGGCAAAAAGCTACCTACGTACCGAATTTTAGGCAAATCGGACCATAAATACGATTTCTTCGAATAGATCGGTCCCTGGTCCACTTCTCGGAAAACATGGATCATATATGCTAAAAAGCTACTTATGTACAAAATTTTAAGCAAATCGGACTATAATAAGATTTTTTTCGAATAGACCGGTCCCTGGTCCACCTACCCGAAAAAAAGGAAAATTTTTTTAGCCTAAAACATGGTGGTTACCGAAAGCTATTTGTATACAAAATTTCATGAAAATCGGACCAGCCGTTCGCGAGATTACCTGTTACAAAAAAAAGGGACTTCTCTTTATATAATTAGTATAGATTGTACAAGTTCCCCTGCTGTAGGGAAAAATGAAGCCAAATTGTTTTCAAGGACTTCGCCATCCTTTGCTACCAAAATGCGTTTACCATAAATGATACTGCACGACGAAGCCAGCATACAGTGGTTCAATATTGGAACTGAATGTTCATAATTCACCGGAGCCTTCATTTTTCAACCAATTTTTACTAAAAACCCAAAAAAAATATTTATTTTGGTGAACATTTTTTATAACTTTTCAAAATTTTTGTGTAATTTTTTCGTTTTGGGAAAACCATACAATTGTTTTCAACTAGTTTTTGCTATGTAACATTTATTAACTGGAACAGGAGAATAAATTTTCTTCAAAATTGCTATCTTTTCTGCATTTTGCACTAAAAAATTTGATAAAATCAAATAAAAATTCACAAATGAGGCTCAACTGGTTTCTTGAAAATATTGTAAATTTATCAAATTAAGTGAAAAATGAAGGCTCCAGTGAGTTACGAACACTAAATGACAGTTTTGAAACACTGTGCAGCAGGGGATTTATTGTCCTCTTTCAGTGGAACTGGAATCTCAGCGTGCAACACGACCCTGGGCACAACTTTCCCTGTGCTTTATAGATGGTACAAAGATAACCGATTGAATAGAAACCCTTAAGTGGGGTACGAAACAAACTGGCGAAGGTTTTCATTGTGGTTTATAAGAGATATTTTTATTTTTCATATTCTCTGTTTAAAAGTTTACCTCTGAAAAATTCAGAGCTGATTTAAAGGACAGTTTAAGAAATAAAGGACAAAATGCGTCCTTTATTCTGAAGATAAATTATAAAGGACTGTCCTTTGAAATAAAGGACGGATGGTCACCGTAACCATAGCAAAAGAAAAACAAAATTGCTTTGTATTGCCTAAATACCTGAAGAAGAAAGTTTCTTTGCCGTTTTTGATATATCCTTAAAGATAACTTGGAAATAGCTTGGAAATATGAAATATTAAATCACGTTTATCACTTTGCGCACATAAAATGGAAAACTTGTGGATTTTAAGAGAATATTGTAAGAAAACAGTACATTTTTGGGCATTTGATTGCATAGTGATGTTGCATTTTATTTACTTTCATTTGGTACTANTGGAAAACTTGTGGATTTTAAGAGAATATTGTAAGAAAACAGTACATTTTTGGGCATTTGATTGCATAGTGATGTTGCATTTTATTTACTTTCATTTGGTACTAAAAACTTCTTTGTACTTTGAAATTCATTTTTTTAATTAATCTCCAATATCGATATCAATTACCCCACTATGGGGCGTAGTGTCGATTAGTAAAAATAATATGTTAAATGTAAATATTTAAAGAGTTCTAAATTTGTTTTCTTGCCAAAAACCGAGACATTTTGCCTCCCGGTTAATATTGTACCGGGACCGGGGCATAGCCCTTAAATCAGGGATAGTCCCGCCGAAAAAGGGACGTTTGGCAGCCGCGATCTCGTTCCATTATCCTGACACTTTTTTGTGAAGCTGTGTTATTTGTATACATACACTGAAAATAAAATCTGCGTAAATATAACGAAAACTAGCGTAAATCTTACGAAATTTTTCGTCATTTTGAGCCACGAAAGTTTTCGTTGATTGTACAAAACAGTTTTCGTACATACTACGAAAATATGAGGCATCAGATTTTTAGTACATTTTACGAATGTATTCGTACTATTTACTAAAGAATTTAGTACTATTTACTAAAGAATTTCGTTTTGTACAGAAATAATTCGTATATTTAACAAAATTACTTTCGTAAAATCTGCGCTTGTTTCGTAGAATGTGGGATTTTGCTTTCATTCTCCACACTGTAAAAAACATATAACGAATTATAACACAACACTTTTATTTTGTTTTTATCGTTAATTTTTGGCGTTTTTGTTTAACAAACGTTTTGCAGAAATGCTTAACATTATTGATTAAAATATAATGAAAGTGTTGTGCTATAATTTTAGTCATGTTTTTTATAGTGTTAATAATAAAAGCAATCATACGTTCTACGAAAGAAGAATTTTCTGACCACACTGTAGTTTAGAATTATGAGACTCAACAAAACTAAATATAAAAAGATATAAAATATGAAATAATATAAAAAAATACTGGTTTTACTTTCTTAAACATANCTTAAGTCTTTTTTTATTGCTTAGGCTTCATTCAATAAAGTATATTGATGCAAAGTGTTAAACTACTGAGACTCAACAAAACTAAATATAAAAAGATATAAAATATGAAATAATATAAAAAAATACTGGTTTTACTTTCTTAAACATAACAATATTTTTATGTAGAGGCACTTGACAGATTCGCAGCTTCATCGATGTTTGTTTCCTTGACGACTATAAATTAAAGGAAAATTATAAGGCGTCTGAAAAGCAAGTTTCAGTGAAAAGTCATACATGTACCAAAGAACGTAAATCTCTAAGAAGAGATAACACGTTATAATTGTAACGAGTGGAAACATCAGGAGCGTGCTTTCTCTTTTCCCCAAATACGTTTTGTGATTGGATGAAAAGAGAAGGCACGCTCCTGATGTTCACACTCGCTACAATTATAACGTGTTGTCTCCTCTTATAGATTTACGTTCTTTGCATGTACTTACTTTTAATTACATTAAGTAGTGATCCTGGCTTAGGCTTGCCGTTGATAGGTAACTGATGAAATTGCCTATTTATCAAGTCCCACATTGTATGCTTAATATTTAATTTTGTATTGTTTTTTTATCCAGCAAATCCCTTTTTAAATCGTTTAAAATTATATTATACGTTTCACAGCACCCAAAAATTAATTCCGCAATGACACGCCATACAAAAAATATGATGAAATATTAAACTGCGGTAATTCAGTATATTGTACGAAAATATTCGTATGTTGTACGAATTTAAAAAAACATGTTTCTGCATTAGTACTTTATACGCAAGTATTAACTAAATTGTACGAATACAGAATTGTAGATTTCGTAAATTTAAAACTATACGTAAATATTATGAACGCCTTCCTAAAATATACAAAATTATTCGTACAGAGATTTGTTCAGTGCTTTACGAATGTGTTTCGTAAAATACACGTAAGATTTCGTAAATTGTACTGAAAAAATGCCTTACGAAAGTCCTTTCGTTATATTTACGTATGGTTCGTAAAATCTTGTTTCGTTGTGAAAAATGTGTTCGTATTACGAACGAAAGTTTCGTACATTGTACAAAAACCAATACTACGAAAGATTTTCGTAGCACGTTTACGAAATTTTATTTTCAGTGTACGCTTAGATATCTATGCGGTATTTCATCGTCACGTGTGGGATTTGTACAGCAAACATTTTCTTTCTTTTTTAAATTTAGGTACAAAAAACTCAGCAATTCTTCATTTCGATAAAGAACATCTAATTCACTAATATATGTATGAGTTATTACCAAATAGGAAAAAATATAAAATTTTTTATGTGGGAAAATTCGGAGTTATTTCTTCTCTCACGGGCGTGACAAAAAAATACATCTGGATTAGATGTTTTATTAATCAGCAATACTAACAAAGCAAAAACTATAAAAAATTATTGGTTTATCTATCTTAATATATAAAAATCCCGTGTCACTGTGTTCGTTTACGCCAGTGATTCCCAAAGTGGTCCAGGTGGACCCCCAGGGGTCCACGGAAGACTTGACGGGGGTCCACGGTGACCTGGAAAAAAAGGGGGCACATGAGTTGTAATGGCTGGTTTCGATGTAAGGAACCAAAATGGTTGCTTGATAGCCTCTTTATTTAACTTTAATTTTTTTTTGAGTGGTTATAGTGCTCTTGACGCACTGCTGCACTTACCGTCACTTTGTGTTTTCATACTTGGGGAAGCCTTAAAGGCCACCTGCAGACTAAAAAGAACCGGATGCTGGTATGAAAATGAGTGGGGCGCGGCGAAAATTGCTGGCAGCAGAGATTTAAGAACTTGTATCTTTTCAATGCTACAGGATAGTACGCCACCACTACCTTTGTTGAAGAGATTCTATAATGTTGAGTTCCCTGAGACTGAATGCTGGTTTGATTCCATCGCTGAGACCGGACTCACACATTGTCTAATCTTCACTTATGGCTCCAAAATTGACTCTGGGTCATGATCCGGGGTCTTTTTCGAGGTTAATGGAGATAAGCTTCACTTTTCTGTAAGGGAATATGCTTCGATCTTCCAGGCTGAGGTAATTGCAGTACTCAAAGCCATGGACTACGTGCTGAAACATAGGTGGAGGGGACGGAGTTTACGTGACTGCAGTGACAACCAAGCTACACTTAAGGCATTGACCAGCCCTCTATTTAAGTACTTCCAAACTAGTTCGGCAATGCAAATCTCGACTAAACTATGATGGTGAACATAACGAGGTTGTTTTACTCTGGGTGCCAGGTCACTCTGGAGGACCTGGTTATGAGACATCTGATCATTTGGCCAGAGTTGGCTCAGACCAGGCATTCCTCGGTCCGCAACCAGTTTTAGCACTCCCACCTTCGGCAATCGAAGCCACCATCAGAAACTGGGTGAATACTTCGCTCAGCAATGACTGAGAGGCATTGAGGGGATGCAGGTTGGCAAAACATGTTGCTTACAATCTCACAAGGTTTATATAATATTTGCTCTCACTGAGCAGACGACACTGCAGACAACTTGCTGGACTGCTGACTAGTCACTTCACGTGGCACAAACACCTGACTGTGATAGGCGTAAATAACAAGTCCATTTGTAAATCTTGCTTTGAAGAAGATCAGACGGTGGAACACTTTCTGTGCTTCTTGCTTGCTTGGTTATTTGCCATCGATTATTTTGAACTCGTTCTTTTCTCTATTATTCGCTTAGCCGTTTTGATGTTTTAAGTTTTGTGTTTTAAAAATGTGATATATATTTTTCGCCTCACTTTAAAACTCGGAGCGATAAAAATAAAAATAATGTCATTAACACAAATAAACTATTTTACATATCGTCAGCTGAAATGCAAAAAGACGTAACAACATCGTAGATGAAATGGAAAAGTCGTGACTAATATTTTAATTTTTTTCATAAAATGATGTGGGGAGTTGTAATTCGATGAAATCCATCATATAAATCAAAAAGTGAATTTTGAATTTTTTATTAGTTATGACTTTTTGCCTTTCAACGATGATGTTTGTTACGTCTTTTTGCAAGTCATGAGTGAGCCGAAAATTTGATGAGTTTATGGTGAAGACAATGTAAATAACGCTAGCGCTCGCAGTGCTCTTAAAAAATATAACTCTTCCGTGCGAGAGAGTATTTCGATGTATTTACGAGCTCTATTGTTTAAAACCTACAAGCGTGTAATCACATTATTTTTATAAATAGAACACAAGAAAATACTTTACTTTTATTTTGGCCACTCTGAGTTTAGTTTTTGAATTCACCCGCGATGCAAATTTACACACTGAAAATAAAATATAAATATAACGAAAACTTGCGTACATCTTACGAAATTTTTCGTCATTTTGAGCCACGAATGTTTTCGTTGATTGTACAAACCCGTTTTCGTACATACTACGAAAATATGAGACATCAGATATTTAGTACATTTTACAAATGTATTCGTACTATTTACTAACGAATTTACAGTAAAACCCGCTTAAGTANGGCAATCGAAGCCACCATCAGAAACTGGGTGAATACTTCGCTCAGCAATGACTGAGAGGCATCGAGGGGATGCAGGTTGGCAAAACATGTTGCTTACAATCTCACAAGGTTTATATAATATTTGCTCTCACTGAGCAGACGACACTGCAGACAACTTGCTGGACTGCTGACTAGTCACTTCACGTGGCACAAACACCTGACTGTGATAGGCGTAAATAACAAGTCCATTTGTAAATCTTGCTTTGAAGAAGATCAGACGGTGGAACACTTTCTGTGCTTCTTGCTTGCTTGGTTATTTGCCATCGATTATTTTGAACTCGTTCTTTTCTCTATTATTCGCTTAGCCGTTTTGATGTTTTAAGTTTTGTGTTTTAAAAATGTGATATATATTTTTCGCCTCACTTTAAAACTCGGAGCGATAAAAATAAAAATAATGTCATTAACACAAATAAACTATTTTACATATCGTCAGCTGAAATGCAAAAAGACGTAACAACATCGTAGATGAAATGGAAAAGTCGTGACTAATATTTTAATTTTTTTCATAAAATGATGTGGGGAGTTGTAATTCGATGAAATCCATCATATAAATCAAAAAGTGAATTTTGAATTTTTTATTAGTTATGACTTTTTGCCTTTCAACGATGATGTTTGTTACGTCTTTTTGCAAGTCATGAGTGAGCCGAAAATTTGATGAGTTTATGGTGAAGACAATGTAAATAACGCTAGCGCTCGCAGTGCTCTTAAAAAATATAACTCTTCCGTGCGAGAGAGTATTTCGATGTATTTACGAGCTCTATTGTTTAAAACCTACAAGCGTGTAATCACATTATTTTTATAAATAGAACACAAGAAAATACTTTACTTTTATTTTGGCCACTCTGAGTTTAGTTTTTGAATTCACCCGCGATGCAAATTTACACACTGAAAATAAAATATAAATATAACGAAAACTTGCGTACATCTTACGAAATTTTTCGTCATTTTGAGCCACGAATGTTTTCGTTGATTGTACAAACCCGTTTTCGTACATACTACGAAAATATGAGACATCAGATATTTAGTACATTTTACAAATGTATTCGTACTATTTACTAACGAATTTACAGTAAAACCCGCTTAAGTACCCACGAAAAATGTCAGCTTTTTGAGGTACTTAGGCGGGTTGGGTACTTAAAAGAACCCGAACATAATTATTGACGTAGTTACATCTTTTTGTTAACTTACATAGATATGTGAATCCTTAAATAAAACATGAACATTTAATGAAGTAGTAGTGTAGTTTAAAAGCAAGACCGTAGCATTATTTAAGATTTTTCAATTAAAATACAGTTCATTCCCTAATAAATACCTAATAAATAATAAGCTTAAAATTTTATAAACCACTTAAAAAAAATTCACCAAAATTTAAAATGTTTTTTCTCAGAAGTGTTTTTTGAGATACAANGTGTAGTTTAAAAGCAAGACCGTAGCATTATTTAAGATTTTTCAATTAAAATACAGTTCATTCCCTAATAAATACCTAATAAATAATAAGCTTAAAATTTTATAAACCACTTAAAAAAAATTCACCAAAATTTAAAATGTTTTTTCTCAGAAGTGTTTTTTGATATACAATCTTATAGGCCATTCAATTTTAGTATAATAATGTGCAAGTTTCAAGTGGCTAAAAATTACCGTTGATTTTTTATAATTTTTTTGCGAAGGTGTGTAACGAT
>NW_016168961.1:0-18288 GCF_001687245.7 Rhagoletis zephyria
AAGACCAATAGGTTAGTTTTGGTGATATTCCTCAAGTCTTACAATAAGGTCTCTGTCAGGTGGACAATGGTGGACTTCACCGGTGAAATATTCGTGTAAACAAAGTTGCTAAAGTGTTTGAAGATACATATTTTATATTTTTCGCAAATAACTATTATTGTCGCGGAACCTACCAAAATCCAATCTATCCTCCCAACCTACCAAATGGAAAAAAAACCTACCAGTTTTGGTAGGAAAAGCCCATGTTAGCCAACACTGGGTAGGGGCCCAGATAGAAAAAATATAACCTTAAGCAAAAGCAGATGTGTGTATGTATACATTGGTTGTGAGCCAAAATAGATAAGTAACGCAAGTTTCGCTTTTCCAGTGTGGCCCAGGCGCACTTACTTTTTTCATTTTTATTTTTGGTTTTTATTAATTGCAAAAAAGCATCTGTGAAGTGAAGAACAAAAGCGTGTACAAAAGAAAAAGAATATCAACAATGCCATTGTTAATTAGTTGGAGTTTTGTGCTACTCTGATGTAACGCAGAGCTGGAGTATATGTTCCTGAATAGGACATCGCAATGTTAATTGGACCACATTTTTGGCTCTTAGGGAGTACTCTTTACATGCATGCATGGAGTAGTCGTGATTTTTGCGGGGTAAGATTTGCTCTCTCTCTCTCTGAGAGACACCCTTATGCCTATTGGCATCAGCGTTGCCAGGCTGACGTTTTTAACGTCATTTGGACGTTTTTTGCATCCTGCTGACGTTTGGATGTTTTGGTTGTTTGGTGTAAAAAATGACGTTTTTTAACTTCCCAGTAATTTTTCTCTATGCACAATATAGTCAATGTATAGCGTACTATTTGCTTTTAGAGTAAGTACTTACGCTCACACTTTCGGCAAATTTGTTACTAAATCTTGTTAGTAGAACTGATTTTGAATTATTTTCTTAATAAGTCTTTACAAGCTTTGTTTTTTGCAGCAGGTGCCTCAAGAGATATTTATTCTTTGGACACATATGACTTAAATATGATGCAAACCAAGCGTACGCGCATTTTTTTTTGATTCTTGGACTAAGGATCCCGCGTTCAAAGGTTGGTTGTTTAAACACTTGAGGTTACAAGACTTACTACAATGTTTGCAATTGCATATTAAAAGCCAAATCAGGAAGAGTTGAACTATTGCAACACGCACGCTCGCAAAAGCACTATGTTCCTTCTTAGCATTTTCGACAACCGACCACCTAAACAAATGTCTACAATAAAAAAAAATATTAAAAATCAACGCGATTCTTTAGCAACTTAAAACTTGCGCATTATTACCCTGGAATTAAATGGGCTATCAAACTGCATACTCAAACAAATTCTAAAATATGAATAAAAACTTGAAAATCTAGCTGAAACTTTGCAGATTTTTTATAATTTTTGCACAAAGTTTGACATGTGGATTTATATTGTGTTAGTAATATAATGAGCTTGGCTTTTATGAAAAACTAATAAACATTAAATAAACAAAAAAAAAAAACAGCCAAAATCTATCAAAGTTTCATCAACACACACACACACACAAAAGTATGTATAAAATGATTTTTATATTAACGATCTCAAACCAGTTTACAATAGTGGTATTCACCAAATTGCTGTCAACAGTTGTTGCTTGAGGTCATCTGCTGTTTTGCCAGAGTGCTCACTTTGGTGAATACCACTAATGAATTTTTAATGTGCTCTGTCGAAATGATATTTTAATATACCTTACGTATATTAGAATATCATTTTGACAGAGCACTTTATACCTTACTATAAAGAAAACTATTATTTCCACTCTCAATAATTGAAATACTAGGGGTATTCTCGAAGTCTTGCACGATGTAAGGATTGCACGAAATGCAAAAATACTATTCCAAATTTGGAAGAGTACGAGAGCACCCTATTGCAAAGTGGTAACATGCATAGGTAGCAACCAGCGAAATTCTGTATCTAATACAATAACAAGATCCAGCAAAAAAATTAAGTGAGCGAGATGAGAGGATTGAGAGAAATATGTAGCAATTCCAACAACAAAACAACTAGCACAGGGACGCATTTATTTTGCTATGCCTTTTTGCAAAATATATACATGGGTTTCGATGTTGCATATTTTGCAGCGATAGGAAATGGTGTTTCCCATATATTTTGTTGTTGTGTGTTTGCAAGTTATGCAATCCGTGCAATCCGTGCTACGTGCAACGGCTTTGCAAGATTTGGAGAATACCCCTAATATCTTTAGCATATCCAATCAGCTGATGAATTTGATTCTGTAGCTGAATAGTTTTAGATCTCGACACTTAACAAACTCCTGTTTCCACTACTCGGCACCAAAAAACTAAAAAAAAGGTTCCGGACTGCGCCCCTCGTGTCGGTTGGGCGGGAATGGAGGGTAAAAAGTCGTTGGGATTAATTAATTACATATGTACCTTTGTATACAATAAAAGTTTAATAAGAACAATTCTGTATGCATACATGGAAAAGACGTTTTTGGGTAGGAAATGACGTTTTTTCAGACCAAGAGAGACGTTTTCTCATGCCGAAAACCTGGCAACACTGATTGGCATACTGAGGCAAACATTTTCTATTTCGGTTTAGATTTTAAACAAAATTTTCTATATATGAAACCTAGAAACTAGAATTAAAACTGTTTGTTTTGATTTTTAAACCAATAGGGCCTATATTTGAAACCACGAAGTTTTTGGCTTTAATTTTAAACCACTCATAGCAAAACATCATTTTCTCGGCTAATTGGACTAAAATTTAAACCAGAATATATTAAAAATTGCTTAAAACTATTCACTGGTTTTATAAGTAGACTATAAAAGATTAAAAAAGGCAGCAAACCCAGCTCGGTTTAAAAAATAAACCCAAATTTTTGGCCGTGTAGGTGATACATTTGATAATTGTCATATATGTAGTCCAAAAAGTTTAAAATTAAAACCGAAATTTTTAACCGTGTACCACATCATGATGCATTCAAAAATAAAAGGATTTCCTCCAAACATCCATCCTTGTTTCAAAAAAAAATTAAGTAGATATAGGTATGTGCCTTTAAAACTAACCCACTTTTCCACTATCAACTAACAAATTCTGCCAAAACATTTCAGCATTTTTATTTATTTTGGAAAATTTAATACGGCAATCATAGTAGACACACACTACTTATAATAGATTGGCGCTTACACATATGTTAGTGTTTGGTCGAGCTCCTCCTCCGATTTGTGGCGTGCGCCTTGATGTTGTCACACAAAGCGGAGCGACCTACAGTTTTACGCCGACTCCGAACGGCGATTGTATTTTTATGAGAAGCTGTTTTTCATGGCAGAAATACACTCGGAGGCTTGCCACTGCCTGCCGAGGGACGACCGCTGTTAAGAAAAAACCTTTTTCTATATTTTTTTGCGATGTTGCTTTGACCAGGGCTTGAACCCAGGTGCTGATGAGTGGAAGCGCGCACTGCTTACCACTACACCACAGCGGCCGACACACACTACTTAAAATAAAAAATATCTGGAGATTAATAGTAAATTAACTAAAAATAAACTCAACAAACCTTGTGCTTAATAACTTTACTTTTTTTCATTGTATACTAGCAATATTTATAAAATGTACAATAAATAATTCAAAAAGCTCTATTTTCTTTTGGTTTTTCACGAACATACATATGTTTGTGATCAGCTGATTTTCCTACTTGCAAGTTTTCGCAACTAAAAATTTTTCCAGAATAAATTTGCAAAGATCTCAATGTCATTTTGGGCTCTTGTTATTTCTATAAAAGTAAATATTTTGGACAACTTTTATATAGAGAATTTTTCTAATTTAAAAACATTTAACTGTGTGTATGCTCTTTTGAATGTTGGTACTTTTTCGGTTTATTTAGTACATTATTTTTGGTCATTTGGTACAAAATTGAAAGACTCATTTATCATCCCTGGTGCAAACCACTTTACCCAAGATTTTTTAAACGATGAAAATTAAAATTAAAAGTGGCTATGAGCGCTTTCCCAAAAATGTCTTGCACCACATTCATTTCAGTTTTGTACAACGGATTAGGGAAATATTTTTCATTAGGGACTCATAAAAGGTAACTATAACCCTGAACTTTTTGTCGTCGAAATGGCTAAAAAAATATTGACTCAAATTGGCACAATAAAGTCACAAAATAATATTTTTAAAAAATCCTCTGCACTATGCCCGAAAACTTAAACAGGCCAATCGTTATGGACATGAGGCTTTTCTATAAAAATGTTTCTTGGAAATTTCGACAAAATCTACGTGAGCGGAAAAACAATATTTATTGCATCCGAAAGTATAGCTGTTTCTTTTTACTGCATTAGTTCGTATCAGAGTTGTGAAAAATGTATTAAGTTTTTAATGCATAGCATTTTAATATTAATGTAAAAAATTAATGCATTAATTTTTGAAATTTAATGTAAATGAAAATTTCAATGCATTAATTCCAAGGAAATAGTGCTAATGAATTTTTTTGCGTTAACATTAAGATATATAAATGAATGCTCTTGCAATAATTTATTGCATTAGAAGTACAACAAGCATTAAAATCCCATTAACTAATTTTATTTTGAAGTAAAAAATCTCTGTTGATTGTTGAATTTTGAGATCAAAAAAGAAAGTGGCGGAAGTTAAGGCTGGCTTTCATTATGTCAGAGTCAATGGAATTTGTCGTCAAATAGGTAAAAATACATTGTCAAATGGAACTAAAAAACGGTTTATTGACTGATTTAGATCAGAATAGGTGCTGCTAAATTGGCAATCTGTCAGTTTTTGGCCCATAATATAATTGGTATGCATCCAAAATCAACAAAAGCACACTGAGTTGCAAGCACATTGCTTTTATTTTGATAAAACATCCAGCAATGTTTACAAGAATTTTGCTACAAATAAACATAATAGAATGAAGCTGAAAAAACTATTAATAATTATTCGAAGTTCTTCCAAAAGAGGTTATTTACACATCAATAGAAAAAAAATTTATGGGTTTTAATAATGCCAACGAGCAAAATTACTAAAAACTTTATCTGCATAAATTGTTTGCATTAGCATTATTGCTTTAAGTACCATTACTTAATGCATTAAAAAATTAATGCATTTTTCACAACTCTGGTTCGTATTTCATTCCGCATACGTTATATGCTATACGTACGGTGACCATATTTATGGTAGCTGAATACGGGATAAAAAAATAGCGTTGCAAATTTTTTCCACAAAAGCTAGAGGATTTTAAAACCTTTTTCAATGATCCTACATTTATTAGCCCTGACACAGCATCTTTATTTGGCATATATTTTTCGATCTTTTGTGAAAGCAGCACATAAATATTCAGTTGTAACATCACACAATTATAGAATATTTTTCCATAACTTTGTACTTTGTGCCCGGTATTTTTACCCCGTAAAATTTATTTAAAACAATCCTAGGCAGGGAACTATGATGCAAATAACCGACAACTTTTGAAGCACGAGTGGTATTCAACGGATTATTTTCAGACTCGGATTTCGGCCAAGCGAAATGCAGTGAATAGTATCCGTAACGAGCTGAATTGCAAAGTATACTTTTGAAGGGCTCCACTTCCCTTCCATCTTTGAGAAGTTCTTTAATTTTACAAAATTCTCATGGTAGCCTTATTACTTGGAGTTTCTCATGTTGAAGATACAATCTCTTATACATATACATACATATCTCCTCTCTTCACAAAATTCGAAAATTGCCCCCACACCACGACACATTGAACAGGTAATAGTGTCCTAGAAAAAACAGCAAGCTGTGTGTATTTTTTTGTTAGTTTTGGAATCCATATACCTACGCAAACAAAGTTTGAAATTCTAGAGTAAAATGTAAACAAAAATGACAATTTAAAGACGAAATTCTCGACAAAAGTACACTGAGGGGAAAAATAATTAAAATCAAATAGAAACGTAATTGATCTTAGTATAAACGTCAACGAAAGTACTGTATATTGGTAAATATTCAATTCAATTACGCGCATATTAAAATGACCGCATTCGCTCTGAAAAAGCATCCGTGAAGTGAATAATCAAGACAAAAACTAAAAAAAAAAATATTTAACTTGCTTGTTGCCTGCAGTGGGAGCTGACATCTCTGGATATCAACAAATTGTGGCATGCATCGTTGCGCACTCAGCTACACCCAGGCATATACATTTGCTTTCAAATGTTGAATATCCATCAACACCACAGCACGCGATTTGTACGGATAAACATGTACTATGTATGAATGTGTGTGTTGTCACCGCTCTCAGAGCGGCGCTCTGCAGGCTTGGGGTTGCGTATGTACACTCATATATATACTCAGATGTGAACAGTCAAATACGTGCGTAATAAATTTTGTATGAAAACATTATTTTTAAATTCGAACATTTTTAAACGATAATCAAATATAAAGTATTCATTTTTACTATGCATTATTTCCCTCAGTGTAACGTCAGCTGCTCTGCTGCTTGTACTTGTTCAAAATGCTTTGCTCCATACAGAATATTCAACGTGAAATGCGTTGAAAAAATCCTTTGAAAAACTAAATACTTGTAAAATTTCTTTTAGAAATTTTAACAGTAATCAATAACCAATTTCCATTCATACTCATAAATACCCATTTTTTCTGCGCAAAATTATAACTTCAGAAGCCACATATGTATGTGCTCCTCGTTTCGAATCACGAGCATCCAGATTTAAAAATAAAAACTGGTTCAAAGGCATGTAATTTTTACGAGCAGTTAAGGCGCCAAAATACCGACAAATACGGGACATTAAAAGAAATACAGAACATTTGGCGTCCCGTATGAAATAAATAAATTACCGGAAAATTAACGAAAAAAGCGGACTGTCCTGTATAATACAAGGCGGATGGTCACCGTAGCTATACGACTATGTATCATGATTCAATAATACAAGGTTAGATAACACCGTACAGCACTCGGCTGGGTATTGGACCAAACCAAATTTTTTTAAGAGATTGAGTCATAAGTAAAAAAGTAAGTTCTCCGAAGTAAGTTTTTCGAAGTTAGCCTCCGAAATCGAGATATAGGCCTTTGAAGTTCGAAATAGGACCTTTGGTAAAAAATTATATTTAATTATTGCATATAAATAACTAAAAACCTAAAAATATAGACGTAGTCCTCCTTTAGCTCTTATTTAAATGGTATATAACTTTTTTTGTGCAAACTTATATTACAGCTGCTATAAGGAGTCAAAGTTCAGGTCTTCGAAAAATTAAATTCCTATTTCAAAGAATTTTGAACTGATTTTCAAAAAATATCGTTGTTGATAAAAAATATCATTGTAAATGTGATTAAACCCCCCTGTATTTATTTTGTTCGGTTGGTAATTTTTTTGTTTAAAATTTTTTTTTGTATAAAAAAAGGTATTTTTTCATTTAAATGTTTTTTTCTAAAATTTTTATATACAAGTATACAAATATTCATATCGAAAGAAACCTCTTAAAAAAAATTTGTTTGGTTCAATACCCAGAAAAAAATTTGATTTTGCCGTACAGAGTAATTATTGACAGCCGCGGTTTGACAATCCCTTACAAAACGTTGCATTCACGAAGGACGGAGAAAGGGGAAGAATGAAATCCCTTGGTTCGAAAATGGTAGTAGAAAAGTACGCAAAGTAGGCAATTAGTAGTCCTTTTGTAAACACGTACGAAAGAAAAGGAACGCAAACGTTTATAAATAGTGTTGCCGTTTTGATCCATATACTTCAAAATTGATACGTGTTTGTGCAAAATTTTGGAAGATACTTTATTTTTTCGCCCATTTCGCGAGATACTAAAATTTTCCGCATAGTAGATATAAATTTTTATATATGTTAAAAATAAAATATATATGTATGTATGCAGTGACAGCTTTTAAAATTTGATAGAAAACGTTTTGGGGTCAAATAAGCTTAAAGAAAAATGTTTTAAATGAACTATGTATAACGAGCTGACTTCATTCATTTTGAATTTAAATAGCTCTGCAGCTGCAGAGCGTATATTTTCAGATTTAAAATTGATCCAATATGAAAAGAGAAATAGAATTGGATTACAAACTGTTGAGAATATGATGGGGCATATTCATAGTAAAAATAAAGTCGACACTGGAGACTCAGCTTTTTGACATAATTCCCAACGAGTTTAACGTGGAATGTATCCCATAATTTGATAATTACCGTAAATGATAGACAGCTAATAGTCTTAAGTATGTACATATATTTGGATCCAAGTTTCTATAAAATCTATACATAATATTTTTGTTCGTATCTATAGGTACAAGATTAAAGACAATAATCTCCTTTTTGATAGATTGTCACAATATGTAAAATATTTGTGTTCATGTACATACATACATATGTATCTGTATGAATGTGAATTACATGATCTTTCGGTTATTGACAATTACTGTGTTTATGCGTAGGCTAATTCACGAATTAATTTCATGAATTTGGGCTAAAATTGGCTGCATAAACACCATTTCATGAATTCAATTATACACGATAGTTAACCATGAATTCGGCATCATTTCATTTAATCGTGAAGTGCAAGTCCGGCAACGCCACGTTCCTCAAACAGCTGTTTACAAGGGTTATGATATTTTTAGATTAAAAAGCATGACTGGCATAAACAGGATTTACAACACTGGAAAAGTTACGTGAAATTGTTTAAATATAAAATAAATTCAAATAGATTAAAATGAAAATATACTAAAATGAATTTAAATATAATGTGGCTCATTTCCTGGTACCAACAGGGTTTTCAAATTCAAAAGGAGGCCAAAAAAGCCACAACCCTACTGTTTAGTTTCTCGCTAGTGCGTTGCCACTATTTCAAAGCTCTTTATTTCATGAATTCGCGAACTATGCATAAACGGGACCACTTTTGAATTCATGAAGGGAAGAATTCATGAATTCTGTCGCATAAACGTAGTAAATAATAAAAAGCGAAGGTATGAAACCAAATGGCATTTTTTTAAGTTTTTTCTAACTTGATACTTTAATACTTAAATAAAAAACTTGTGATACATTTGATCCATTTTTTGTTTTTTCTACGAAACATTTTTTCATGACGTCGAGGCAACACTGTTTATAAATAAGTATGTACACAACACATACACAAAATTGGCACTCACGTACACAATACATTGACAAAACGGTACTAGGCTGTCTCGGTGGAGTGCAATAAGGCCCGCGGAATTTTCCCAAAAAAAGAGAAATAAAGCCCATGGCGTTATTTCCATTTCGAAGGGGAAATAGCGCCCACCAATAAAAGGCAATAAAGCCCGCGGGCTTTATTTCCTTTCCGAAAAAGCAATAATGGCCGTGGGCTTTATTTCCTAAAGAAAAGGAAATAACGCCCGCCTGATTTATTTCATAAAAAAGGAAATAAAGCCCGTGAGTAGTATTTACTCTGGCTTTATTTTACTGAAACATTCCAATTATGTATACAGGCATACATTTGCATAAAATGGAACATATTTGAAACGAATTGCTCTCTATTTTTGCATACAGTGTAGTTCTGCGTTAAATTCCCTTCTGCAGTATACGCATAAAATCGAATGGTATTTTTGCCAATAATTGATAAGCGAATTATTGGAAATTAAAGGTAAATTGTTACTGTTTTTTTTAGCCTTCAATGCGATGCGCATATTTGTTCTCAGCGTCTTAGGTTTTTCAGTGGTGGCGGGCAAACTCGGACGGCCGCGGCACGCGCGCCGCGCCACGGGTGTTATTTCCGCGGGCATTATTGCACTCCACCGACTGTCTCGCTTTGATTTCGGAATGCTTACACGTTGAGAAGTTAGCTTACTGCCAATATAGAAGAATAACATATATATGAACAACCGTTATGGGCCATTGCATTGTGACTGACGGGACATTTCACTCCAGAATGTGATCAATTGTGAATTATACACTAGTTAAATATCTTTTTAGCATGTATAAATGGCTAATGTGTAAAATTCCCATAAAGAATACCAAACAATTTCCAAGCCTTTTACCTCCCTTTTATTAGCTCGGGATGTAACTATGTGCATGCCCGACCTCAGGAATTTAAGTGTGCTCTGCCCAATCCACAAGAAAGGCGACCCCGCCATTCGCGCTCACTACCGCGGTATCAGCCTTCTAAGCATAGGTTACAATGTCTTAACGAGCGTATTGTGTGAACGACTGAAGCCCACCGTCAATGAACTGATTGGGCGTTATCAGTGTGGCTTTAGGCCTCGAAAATCCACCGCTATGTCTGAATTTGGCATCTTCGCCAAACTGATACGGCTGTGTAAACTGACGTTGGGCAATACCACAAGCTCCGTCAGAATTGGGAAAGACCTCTCCGAGCTGTTCGCCACCAAACGGGGCTTCAGACAGGGCGACTCTCTTTCATGTGACTTCTTTAATCTGATGTTGGAGAAGATAATAAGAGCTGCAGAACTGAACCGCTCAGGAACAGTTTACTACAAGAGCGTGCAATTGCTGGCTTATGCCGATGACATCGATATCATCGGTATCAAAAACCGCAAAGTCTGTTCTGCCTTTTCCAAGTTGGATAAGAAAGCAAAGCGAATGGGTCTGGTGGTAAACAAAGACAAGGCGAAGTATCTCCTGTCATCCAACAAACAGTCAGCACATTCGCGCCTTGGCACCCACGTCATGTTGACAGTTACAATTTCGAGAAAGTAGAGAATTTCGTTTACTTGGGAACCAGCATTAACACCGATAATAATGTCAGCACGGAAATCCAACGCAGAATCACCCTTGCCAACAAGTGCTACTTTGGACTGAGTAGGCAATTCAGGAGTAAAGTCCTCTCTCGACGTACGAAAACCAATTTCTATTACCTTGTTTATAACGACACATAAAGCGCTTTGACCCAGTTCACTGTGATTCAAAACGGAGGCATAAACCAACTTTCAACACGCTCAGAAATTCAAAAGTGTATTGACTCGAATTTGTTTTCAAATCGCTTTTTAATTTCTCACATCGGTTAGAAAACAGGTATAAACGCATCACTCATATGACGCGAACACATTTGAGTTCTTGTTCTCTTCCATTTCGGTCCACCGCGCCAATTAATTATTTAAAAAATATCGAATAAAAATAATAAATTTTGTTTACTTTTGAATACGGTTTCAGCAAGTGCGCTATAACAACACAGGTATAAATGCTTGAAAGAAATATGTGTTGAGTCAAATCATATTTTTGTTAATGTGGTTTTTGCGTAGGTATAAACAAGGTATATAAGTCACTCATCATGCTCGTGCTGGTATATGGCGCAGAAGCATCGACATTGACAACATCCGATGAGGCGGCTCTTTGAGTATTCGAGAGAAAGATTTTGCGGAAGATTTACGGGCCTTTACGCGTTGGCGACGGCGAGTACCGCAGACGATGGAACGATGAGCTGTATGAGCTTTACAACGACATGGACATAGTGCAGCGAATTAAAATACAGCGGCTCCGCTGGCTTGCTCATGTCGTTCGAATGGACGCCGACCCTCCAGCTCTGAAAGTATTCAACTCGGAACCCGCTGGTGGTAGCAGAGGAAGAGGAAGGCCCCCACTGAGATGGAAAGACCAGGTAGAGAAGGACTTGGCTTCAGTTGGCATTTTCAATTGGCGCCAGTTGGCACAGAAAAGAAACGACTGGCGTGCTTTGTTGAACTCGGCCAAAATCTATGTAATATTGATGCGCCTAAAGGATGCAGCGATTTCTATTCTCAAGTTACATACCTGATGACAGTACGAATGGAAATTATAACAGCGAGGTTTTAGTTTTTTAAACTATAATTTTATTATTAAACTTCTTCTATATATAAATACGCCACAAGAAAATTTTGCAATCCCTTTTTTGAAGGCACCGTTCGCTCGATTTCAATGAAGCATAGTCGGTGTAAAGGATATAACTTGCTCTAATCCAGAAATGTTAATCCCGATACATAGGGGGCATGGCATCTGACATATGGACTAAAATGTGAAAACCACTATATCTCTAAAACCAATTTTGCTGGAGAACTGAAACTTAGCACAGATGCATAGATTGTAAATACCCTACTTACGGCGAAAAGTGGTAGATTTTGGAAAAGGAGGCGTGGCACCTCCCATACAAACTGAAATTCTCCTATCGCTTTTCCCTGGAACCGCTTATGCTAACGTCCTGAAATTTAACACAGCCACATATGTCATCAATACCGTACTTATGGCGAAAAGTGGTGAATAATGGAAAAGGGGGCGTGGCACCGCCCATACCAACTGAAATTCTCATATCGCTAATCTCTGAAACTGCTAATGCTAACTTCCTGAAATTTGACACAGCCACATATGCTATCAATACCGTACTTACGGCGAAAATTGCTAGATTTTGGAAAAGGGGGCGTGGCACCTCCCATACAAACTGACATTCTCATATTGTTTTCCTCTGGATCCGCTTATGCTAACGCCTTGAAATTCGACACAGCTATTAACGCTATCAATAACGTGCTTAAGGCGAAAAGCGGTAGATATTGAAAAAGTGGTGTGTATTCGAAAGGGGGAAGAGGCACCTCGCATACAAAATGCAATTTCCATATCGCTTATATCTGGAACCACTTGTGATAGATAAGGTAATGGAATTTGATACACCTACATCTATATAAATTTAAAATGGCAAGAATCATTCAATTGGGAACCATTTCCTACCAGATTTCTAAATCGCATTGAATGATTGTTAATTTGTGTAATGATTTTTGAAAGGATCAGTGTGTTTGTCTTCCGATAGGTTGCGCAGGGATTGAGAGTATAGATGGGCATGGGACTAAATATTATGTCCCGATCCCGCCCATTCCGAAATTCAATTTTTAACTTCCGAACCTGCTCATCCCGACGTTTTTCTGAATTGTACCGCGAAATCTATCTCTAAAAAAGTTCACATGTCTTTCAAATTTATTTTAAATAAAAAAGATTGTATGAAAGATCTGGCATCCTCCAATTATTTTGTTTTGCTTTGCTGTTCGTTTTCGTCTCAATAAAACATAAAAAGTACATATTTTATACAAATTTTTTAAGGATTTTCTGAATTCGCGGAAGTTGCGGTTTTATCGGGAGTATCGGGAAAGGATTTTGATCTCGTTCCGCTCGTTAAATTTTTACAGACCTTCCCGATACCGCCCATCTTGAATCAGTACCGTGGGTCCCGATATTCCGGGCCCATCTCTAATTGAGAGCTATCCTTAAAATGTATGGTCAGATTTTCTTCATCTTTAGAACACATAATAGCAACATAAAATTTGGTGCAATTCGGTAGTCCAATCATGTGATGCAAAAATATTGGGCTTTAGGCCCAATCTTGACAAAAACCCGTGTAAAACCGCCGCTAGAGAAGGAAATATTGTATTTTGTTTTACACCTTCAAGGTACTTAACCTTCACCGATTCTGATGAAAAGAATGAAGAGTTTATGCAGATGTTGGCAATTTAGTTTTTACGTTCCAAGGGGCTCTCAGACCAATATAATCGAAAAAAGTACTTACAGTCTGGATTGGTATTTGTTTAACATAATAGTCAGTGAGGAACCGTTAGGCATCTCATCTATACATACAAATACATACATATGGATATTTTTTGTAAATGGAAATTGAGGTTTCTTTCTCGGTATAATTTCGAAAGCTACTAAGAAATTTGATTTTAAGTTTTCCTATAAATTCGCTATACATTTTGGTGGTGGACTTCAAAATCGTCATTAGCATAAAGGAGTCAATATTGGTGATAAACAAAATTTAAAATGTATGAAAAAATGTCGAATTTCGACAACTGGGCGATACTAGTTTGAATAAATATGACTGGTGGGACACTGAAACTCGTATGAAAGTATAAAGTTTCCATTGGCAAAAATTACAGCTTTTTTCTATTTTATAATATTTTTCAACAGATAAATTAAATGTTATCATTTAGCTATAGGCTACCACTGAAATGCGAATAATTAAGGCATTTTGCATGTCGTTTTCCTCTTGTACATGGAATGGCCCTTATGCGGACAAAGTTAATATACCACTGTACACAAGTGTGCTAGGGTATAAAAAAATAATAATATAATTAGGGAAGAGACATTTTAGCATTCTTGGGCTATTTCCCTTTTGATTAATTAATGTTTATTATTTTTGTTTGAAAGTGTAGCTCGTTATCTAACAAAAACTATGTAAGTCAAAATTTCAAACTTTGTACAGAAATTAACAAAATTCTAGAAAGTTGCATCAAAGTTTTTAGCTTTTTAGCTATAGCATTCTGTCCACATCTGAGTATATGTAATGGTGATTTCGTTTCTACCAAAAATTATGCCTTTTGATTGCCCCTTTCTTTTTTCGCGTTCGATTCTAAAAGCGCGTTTCCACGCCGCGGCGCGCTCCCAAATTCCGCAATTTCGATACTATTCTCAATTTCATCTGAAATTGCGATACGATTCTCAATTTGGCTATACAAAAAACTGTCACCTGAAATTGCAAATGAATCTTAATTTTAGCGTAATTGAAATTCGCGAATACAACTCTGAAAATTGTTTATTGTGAATTAATTATGAGCTAAAAGAAGAAAAACAAACGTGAATAACAAGCAAATAAAAACAAAACAAACAAGCCGAGCAAAACAAAATAACAACAAACAAATAAACAAACTATCATCGAAATTGAGATTGAAGTTGAGATGGTCGTGCAAACAGCTACAATTTCAACTTGAAATTGAGTGTCGAAATTGCAGCACGAGCAAGTTGAAATTATTTCTCGAAATGGATTTGCATTATTTCAGTTGCAGTTACACCTTGCAATTTTTATTTCCGAAAGTGATTTCTGCGAATCTGCAAAACGGACTTTCTGGCTATTTACACGGGAAAGTAGACTTTCGATTTCGCATTTTGACAGCAAAACGCGTAGAAAACACTTGGATTGCCACGTTTAAGCGCACCTTAAGTGTAGTATCTATGTATAGCAAGCATTCACAGCGGTGACAACACATACATAACACAGTAAAACCCGCTTAAGTACCTCACGAGAAATGTCAGCTTTTTGAGGTACTTAGGCGGGTTGGGTACTTAAAAGAACCCGCTTAAGGACCTCGATGCGGGTACTTAAGCGAAAATAATTTGTGATGTAGTTACATAAAACATGAACATTTAATGAAGTATACGTAATTTAAAACCAAGATCGTAGCAATATTTAAGCAAGTAAAACATATATGTAATACTCCTATATTGGCAGTAAGAGCTAGTACCGTCCGAAAACACTACAGTACAGATATATCAATAAACACGTACGAAAGAAAAGGAACACATACGTTTATAATTAAACATGTACACAATACATATACAAAAACGGCACTCAAGTACAAAATACATTGACAAAAACAGTACTAGACTGTCTCGCTCTGATTTCGGAATGCTTACACATTGAGAAGTTAGCTTACTGCCAATATAGAAGTATTACATATATGAAGTAAACACATAAAGGAAAACTTTATTAAAACAAACAGATAAAGCAACGTTATGTCATTTTCACAAGAATTAAATCCAAAAGTCATTGACTATACACATTTATACATATACACTAGGGATGTTGCGAATGTGGAATTTTAGACACCCGCGGATGCGGATGTTTAAAAGCTAACATCCGCGGATGCGAATGCGGATGTCAAATATTTTTAAGAAATAATTTTGGTGAGTACAGTAGGGCATTTAGGTAAATAATAAATGGAAAAGTTATTAATTTTTAATAATGTTTTTTACTTAGTAGAAAGAGTAATTTTGCTGCCTTTTCGGGTTACAGTCTGTTTCCTAACGGATCGCAAATCAAACCTGCGGCACTAAATAACTGAGGCGACAAACTTGAAACTTGACAAAATTGTAGATTCTTTTCGATTGACACTGCACCAGTTCAGAGGACTTTCAGTTATATTTCTTTTTTTATTGCGGTGCAACAATTCCTTTTTGGGAATTGCATCGGGGCTGCAAATGTCGGATATATCCTCCTGACTTTCATCTTCACAATCTAGCATCACCTAGCAAGATCGCTGTTTAAACACCGTTATGTTCCAATTTGGAGCACGAATTCTTTTGGTTGTTTCAGAATTTGGAGAACGTTTTTCGATTTTAGTTTTTGTAATTCATTTTTAATCCTGTCTTCTGTGACTGGTTTGAAAAATGTGCACTTATAGCGAGGTTGTGAATATGTGGATATAGCAAATAAATTATTTTCTAGGAATGAAAACTTCGAAAAAATTCTGTTTTGAAAGTCGTGGCTGCCAGCAGAATTAGTTCAAAATCTTGTTATTTTGTTAAAAAGGTACCCCGTTTCTTATAATAATTTGAATTATGGAATCACGGACGATAAAGGTCTCAGATTTGCTTAGTTCCCGGGTGACTTCTTGGAAAGGTTCGCCTGTAATGAATACCTTGTAATTAGTTTCTTTTATTAGTTAGATGAGCTCGGCCTTTCCTTGTTGCAGGCAGTCACAATTAATTACTCACCGCTGTCGGTACCATATGCCCTCAAATACGTTTTGTTGTTCCATTCCATGCGCTCAATGTGTTTTGATATATTTTTTAGGCGAATGAACGCAAATTTTCAACATACATATGTACCAGGGACCGTAAATAACAGTTACTTTTTTTCAACAGCTAAACTTGGCCAGATATTTTAAGTCGAAAACAAAAGTCCTTTCCTAATAATAAAGAAATTTAACAAGTTTGATATCAACTGAAAGAGGACAAAAATAGCTTTAAAACTGAAATACTTAAACGAGGAAAGCCAGCTATGGAAAAACTGCGATCTGCGTACGGATTTTGCAACATAACGCGACAAAATCTTCGGATTTCGCGAAAACGCACTGAGGACCTTCCGAGCACTGTTTCTATCACTTAGACCATGCTAACCCCGGCTCCCTGGTTTTCTCGTAACTGCCAGGCCTTATTTGTACCGATTAAAACCCTGCAAACTGTCGAATAGTGCAATCTTTAATTTTTTAGCAATTTTACGTGTACTTAAGGCCGGATCATTTATAAACTCGTGCAAAATGGTTTGTCTCGTTTCTAACTCGGTTGCCATTTTTAACTCAACTAGGAATCAAATTCAAATGAAATTTCTTCTACGTCCAACTAAGGTCATGTGGTCAGCTTATGGTATTTGAATTTCAAAATATTGAATTCGTTTTGGGTAAGTTATAAGCTTCCCAAAGTGTCGCAGTTTTGGTGTGTTCACCCTTTAGCCAGCCATTGAACATTTCCGCTGGAAATACCTACTATTATCTTACTCTTTGACTTTAAATTACGAAAGAAGGTCGACGTAGGGGACAGTCTTAACCAGGGCTGCCAACTATCCTTAGCTATAAGGTGCCATATTGAGGATAGAAAAGTGCCAGAATGTGCCAAATAGAAAAATAAAAGTGCCAAAAATTGTGCCATCCTTTTTAATCATTCCCATTTAGTAATAAATAAGAACCCCATTTCTAAAACAAAAGTGCAATGCCAAAATAAGATAAACCAGTTGAATAATCTTTAGAAATTAGAAAATTTTAGTTGAAAAAAAGACGTACAAACAAAGGATTTCACAAAAATTTATTGAAATATTACTATTTTTGAAAACTTCCATTTTGGCACTAAGTTCCAAATTGAAAAATTAAGTGCCATTCGATGTAAAATAGGGCCAAAAATGGCACGGTTTGAGCCAAGGTGGCAGCCCTAGTCTTAACGTAGCATCTTCACAGTCAAAAAATTTTGGCTAAAATCTTTTGTTTGCCAGGTATACGTTTTATCAGTGCACTTGCCACTATTCGCATTCGCAAAAGCTCCGCATTGATTATTGCAAATGCGAAAGCGAATGCGAATGTTAAAATTTATGCGGAACTTCCGCGGTTGCGTATGCGAATATTCGCAACAACCCTGATACACACAAACAGGGCATATCATTTTGGACCAAATTCAAAATGATACTGTTTGCCACTTATGTTTATTTTTTAATTTTTAAAATTTTTCAATTAAAAAAAAATTCATTCCCTAACAAATAGAAAGAAACCTAAAATTTAAGCTTAAAATTTTGCAAATACTGAAAAAATTCATAAAAATTTCAAACTTGTTTTTCAGAAGTGTTAAATTTTTTTATGAATATAAGGTTTATAGCCCATTAAATTTTAGTGTAATAATGCGCAATAAACTCCTGCGCAATTCCATTTAAACGGCCTAACAAGACATCGGATCGCCGCGAAAATACTTTCCCTCCTTTGCTCTCATCGTTCGGGTCAAGTGTGAGTAAG
>NW_016168962.1:0-18287 GCF_001687245.7 Rhagoletis zephyria
CCTCACAAAGTAAGCCACGTCCAACGGGTAGTTCGAAACCCACCAGACGGCCAGTGGATAGCGATGCCAATGAAGCGGTTAAACCCATTCTGCTGAATATAACGTCCACTGCAAGCGCACCGAGTGCCACAATACATCGACGTCCCACACCAACGACGCCAGCACCAACAATAAGTAGTGACGAACAACCCACCGAAGTACAGAACACCCGAGTGCCAGCGCCTAATGAAACGGTGGCACAGACGACACACGCGCCGAAACCGCGACCTAAACCTACAGCCGAGATTGTGAAGGTGCCCAAGCCAACAGCGGGGGTAGGACCTACAACGGTTTCACCGGCGCCAACAACTACAACGACTGCGGCCGTCACCACAAAGCGACCAAGCACTATGCAAGCGCCGCCCACAAGAACGAAACCAACAACAACAAGTACTACAACAACCACCACAACAACTACGCCGAAACCACAAACGAGTACCACAACAACTACAACCACAATTGCACCCATTAGCAGCACTACACCACAGTCGGCAACACTCACCACAGAAGCTGCCAAAGTTGAGCCGCCACTTGTTGAAATGACGACCCTAACGCCTGGTCTGATAACGTGGACGAATGTGGACAATGAACCGACCACCATGAATGCAACCGTTGAATGGGCACCAGAACCAACTATTCTTGAGCAGGAAATTAGCAATAAAACTACGGCAACGATGAGCGGAGCAAATGAAACAAGTAAGTGGTTAAGTAGGAAATAGGTTATCTACAGGAGCCTCAACGGTATTCAAGTATAAATAGTATTTAATTCAAAAGGAATAAAAAATAACTTCAAATATTTTATATTTTTGTCTTTCTCACCAGCTTTTACAACAACACCGCCTGCCACCAGCACCCTCATATCCGTTTCGACCAGTATTAGCGAAGTAATGAGCAACATAACCTCAATAATGCCCAAGCCGGAACGTCCTTCATCGGTTGTGAGCACGCGACCGCCAAAGCCGAAGCCCACAAAAACAACAGAAAGTCCTGTACTTATTACAACGACAACACCGACACCAACTACAAGCACAACCACAACTACCACTACAACCACGCCAAAACCAACTACAACTACTTCCACTTCCACTTCAACTACAACCACAACAACATCAACGACGGAATCACCTATCGAATTGGCGGATATTTCTTCTACGACGAGTGCGGAATTCAGCACAGAAGGTTTCTCTACAACAGGCACTGGCATTTTTGGCACCACAGAGTACAGCACCGAAGATTTTAATAGCACACTGATGACAACGACATCGGCGCCGGCTAATACCCTGGAAGGCATGGATTACCGACAAAGTGAGTGTTTATGGCAATCTGAAACTATTTATCTTTAATAAAGGATATCTTCGTTGAAGTTTTATTTTTTAAGTAATTAGTTAACATTTTTAGCACATTTTTTTCATTCAGGCATACATATGTATATAGATACATTTCGTTAAATAGGCGAAAGAAAGAAATTTATTTTTTTAATGAAATTTATTTTTTTAATGAAATTTAGAAGAGATTTTTTGAGCACGATTTTTTTGAATCTTTATGTTTTTGTATTACCTTTTTAATGTAAATTGCAGAGAAGGAAGCAAATTTGAAAAATTTTGATCGCTAAAAATCTCCAGAAGAATAGCGAGCGCGGCAAAGTTGACAAAGTCGCAGAAATAATATTAGGCAAACAATCAGAATCAGAATCATATTTTATTTTAAGCAAAAAATAATAAGGTAACAGCAGTAGCTCAAGGCCAACACCGGCTGAACTTAGGCAAACAAATTCAAGGAGTTTTTATATGATTACACTGTGCAACAAAAACCAGAAAATTTCTAAACATACGAAGCTATCAATATACATCACGATATGGATATGCGTAAGATTTAGTGAAACTGAGTTTTTAGTTTCTCTCTCTGACGTCAGAATCTTTTTTAAAGGACTTTGAAATTTTAAAATAAGATTCATTCAAAAAATTAAAAAAAAAATCTGTGCAAAATAGTAATAGCAAATGAAAGGGAAAAATCTATAGAATTTATAAAACTTAAATCTTTAAGTACCCAAGGACGAATAGGCATTGAAAGTGTCCATTTAATTAATTTTAATATTTAAGCTAATAAATTTGGAAGGGTGAAATTCGAGGATGTGCTCGTGTGTCTGTTAGTCCATAACATGCAATTTTTTTCAAAAATAATTATTTCAAATCTTCAAGGATATTCAAGGAATAAATTTTAAATAGATATATTCCATACCTATTAGTCCTCTTGCAAAAAAAAAAATTTATTTTTTTTAATTCCACAGAATTTTCTATTTTATTTCATATCATTATTCATTGCACTGAATTTTTAAAATAATTTTTTCAATTAACCATATTTTTGAAATTTTGGAGTCCTGTTGTTAATTTTCTCACCTCTTCTTGGTCGAGTGTGTGTGCGTGAATTTCGACTTACTATTTTATTATTTTTCATTAAACACACCAATGTCGTCTCTTCCCGTCTGTTACCAGATTTCCATCTTAACCCATTTTATTATTACATAACTTGTAACTTTGCTAAAGATTCTAAGCTTTTACGCCATTGTCACACAGCTTTTCTAAAATACTACTGCCTATAAAAACCTGATTAGTAGCAAAAAGTATTGCCCCATTAATCCATCTAAGCCCTCATGACCAAATAAATCGAATTGATATGTATTTATTGGACAAAAGGTTAACACAGTTTACTGCGTTAAACTGTTTCTGTATCAAAAGCCGATTATTAAAATAAAAAACAAAAAAGCAAAAACAGTAATGACACTGAAATTCATTTACACCATTACGAATGCGAATAACTCAAGCTGACATTTGAGTGAGTCAAACGCTGCGACATGAAATTCGTGCGATGAGTGTGCCTTCGAACGCTCACTGAACAGCTGCAATTGATAAACATACAAAACGACATTCTACTACATGTGTGCATATGTACATACCTCTCTATACGCGCACATACCCTACAAGACATTGCTGAGCACTTTAGGCAAAAATTCTCACACATTTACACTTTTGTTTTTGTAGTACGGCATAAATGAGTAGTTTGACTATTAGTACTGAGGACTTTCTGATGACAACATTGAGGGGAAAGTACTCAATTTTTTCCCATGGCCTGAACGAAAATGAGGACTTTGATAAGCACTTTTGTGATTAGGGATAATGATAATATGAGTACTCATATGATACTCAGCTGTCTTGTAGGGTAATAAGTACCTATACATATGAATGCACTTTGTCGAAGCGAAAAGCTTAAGACAGAAGGGTCACTGACTTCTTTGTCATCCTTGATTTTCTACGCCATAGAACGGTTTGAAGGTCTACATCAAGGTCGAGCCCAGCAATCGTGCTGCGCTTTAGTCTATTTACACAGACAAGCATTTGCTATAAGCCTGCCGCATGCTGCATGCCGAATGTCAAAAGCGCTTGCTGTAAGATCAAGCGAACTTGTCGTCTACTGTGTTTGCGTTTGCGTTTGCGTTTTTTGTTTGCTGCTGCAAATCGGGTTTTGTACCTCTGCTTTTTGGCGCATTTCTGTTGCTGCTGCCGCTTGAGCCCTTTTGTGTTTAGCGGAGATGCAATGCACTTTGGTACTTTTGCTTGCTTGGCAGCGCCACTTTGTTGCAAGAAATTGCAGCAACAACTGTAATAGGCATTCTTAAAGTGCAATCGATACGTTGATTGTTGCTGCTATTTATTGCTGACTTTGTTGGTAGCAAATTGCAGGTTGCGTTTATTTAACGACTCGTCTTCCACTGGCTTTGTTTTTTTTTTTTTTTTGTACTGCGGAGGCTTCTTTATTAGCCGCATTGTTGCTGTCATTTAGGCAACGTTTGGCACTGCAAGTGGAACTAGTTTTAGAAGTTGCACGCAAACAGAAAACAGAAAATTGGCGTTGAATAAAAAAATACAAGATTTCGTGCTGAGGTTGACTTAATTTTAACTGACCTAAACAGCAATATTTCCAAATTTTTAAACATGCCTGGTCGCGTACGTTCCTTCTAGCATTGCTCTTTGGTTTCAGCATATCTTTCTTAAGATGGTAATTCTCCTTCAGTATATGGCAAGCTTTTCATTTATGGGAACGAACCCACTGAACCTGAGCATACTTCTTATAGCCATACCCTGTCAGTGTTGATGTCAGCCTTGCATTATTTTAGAGTGAATAGTGTTGTTAGTAGAGTCGACCATTACAGCTCTGACGCCTAACCTCACACAAAACATAATTTCGGTTGAAATTTAAGTCAAAATTCTGCACCTCTGAGTTGAATCAGGATCGGCAAAATTGCACTCTTAGAGCTCAAACCCTGGACACCAAAAAAAAATTTCGCAGGTTTCCATAGAATCCTGAATTAACGTGAAAGCGCGGAGGCTGGGGGAAGGAGTAGTGAGCAAAGGTCTTCCGCCAAGAGCTCTCCATCAACATTAAATTTAAAGATCCATTATGGAAACTCTCTTTCAATTTACCGCAGTTTTTCTAAAGACATATGTAAGTCTTTCGTAAGACTATTATCAATTCTGGCAACTATGTGTCTAGAAAGCCCTTTTTGTCCATTGTACGTCTAATTAAAAGATTTTTGGACGAGGAGGCTGTTCTGTTTGTGTTTTAGCAATAAGTTTTCTGAACAAAATGAAATTTAAAAAATAGTTTTCTTAAAAAAAACACTAAAAATAAAATAAAATTTTTTAAATATTTATTAAACTAAAATAGACTCCTAAAAAGTAAATGAATTGAAAAAATATTTTGCTTGTTAAAATAATATAATCTAAAAATTAAAAGAAAATTACATTACATAATAATAATTAAAAAAAGAAGAAAAAATTTATTTCTCAAAATTCGAACGACACACCGGTACTTTGCTCACTCGGCCATTGCGACTATTGATATAAAATTGCTTTCCATTAAAAGACCCTTGAAACAATATTATCGGGGCTGGGAATACGTAGTAGCGCGACCACTTGCGGTTCACACCTAAATAGATGGCAGTCAAGTCAGCTCAATGAAAATTGGGGCAAAACTACAACAGGCGAAATAGCAAAGTCCTCATGGTCCAGGGTGCATTGAAGGCGGTATGCTTACAAAATGGTGACTCTTTGTCCACTTCCTTTCCCTGGCATACACTCTTGGGTAATTTAAGCTGTCTTTGGTTTATGATTTTGTTCTTGCACACAACTTACGAGCCGCTTACTCATAGCAAATGGCTTAAATAAAACTTTTCCACAGCAGAAACTTAACTTGGCTGCCTAAGGATGACATCAATGGCAAGCAATTTTACATATTTTGGTATTTCAATTCGAAATTAAAAACCATAACAACTGAATAGTAGGCACGTACCAACCAATTCATCAACAGCAGATATTAACGAAAAATATAATATGGAATAGTGTCGTTGCCCTTAGTCCTGATCTTTCACGAACCGACTCTTAACCTTCAAAATTTCTCTGAATATCGTGTAGCGGTAATAAAAAGTACTAATAAAAACAGCAAAGACTTAAAGAATTTTTACGACTTGCTTTTTATTAAAATGGTCCAATAAACCTTGACTTTGACCAGCCATGTTTTGGGCATTCTGCAGAGTCTTCGGCAAAATGCTATATTCAATCCAACAAAATGTTTGCAGTAGAAGCCAACCTGTTCAGCTTTAAAAGCACCTCCACGCCTTCCGCTCTGCATAGCTGCGCCCATGTAACTTGCTACAACGATGGCGTTTTATGCCGCTGCGTATAGCTGCAGCCATTAAATCAGCAATCCAACATCAACGCGCCTTTGATTGTCCACCGCGCACAGATTACACGGCTGTCTTGCATTTGAGTCGTTTGTCTTTTCTCTGCAAATAGCTGTATCCGCCACGTTCATTCAACATAAATACACACAGCTGGCGGACGGTCCGCATGCATCACGATAATTGCCTGGAAATACAAATCGGTCAGTCAGTCGCTGGTTCGCTTTGTTGCTTGGCATGTTGGTTGGTTGGTTGATTGGTTGGTTGGTTGATTGGTTGACGATGGCGCATGCTCATCGCAGTTGTTGTAAAATTCAAAAAGGAGGTTATGCTCGGTGCTCGAAGCATTGGCTTTAATTGTATGCGTGAATGCAAAGCATGCGATAATACATACATATATGAATTGGAGGAATGTGTGTGTTACACGCACATTTGACCCGCAAGACTTGCTTGATTTCTGGCACACAGATCACCAACACTGCTGACACGCACTCGCGCGCCGTAGAAATCTTTAGCAAAAATGCAAAAAATCACTGGCAACACTCCTGTACGGCTGACCACTGACGATGGCACATTTGCAAAGCAAATTAAAAAATTTCTTTTTCGTTTTTTTTTTTTGCATTCATTTTTTTTTTTTACTTTTCGCTCCGCTCCTTCGCGCTAACTGTAAACCAGGCTACGACGGTGTTCTGTTGCTTGCGATCTTTAATGCTGCAGATAAGGTTAATTGATTATGAAATGGCAACGGTTTGCCATGTGTTCGTTCGTTCTGTCTGGCTGTTCGTCGACACTTTGGCCTCTTCAGCTGCGCATGTAAAAACAAAAAAAAAACATCTCTACAATATGGAGGCATGTGGCATGCTGCTTGCCTGTAGAATGTTGTCCACAGTCAGTAAAAGCATCAACTTAATCGTATTCACATGTGTACTTGCCAGTATATTTACATAAATTTGTACGTATGTATGTAGATATGAGGAAAAAATTAAAAAGTATGCGAAGTGTTGGCTTACGCTTGTGGAAGCAGGTCAAATTGGAAGTGTTTAAAATTGCATTATCGTCGTAAGCCATGCAGGAAAATGGACGCGTCCTGAGGCGGTATTCATCTTGGGTTTATAGCATCATACACTCGTTCTGACTTGATATATTTTATTTATGGATGAAAAATTTATTATATGCTCTAGAACGCGATACTTTTCCTAATTTCATTCAGATTTCGCACCACTGAATAGGTATTCAAAGAAGTGGTTCGGCTGCGTCGAATAAATTGGCCGTAATGCGTGTTCTTATATTCTAAATAACTTATTTTATTTCTTATTAGATCTACATATATTTTAATCTTAGTCTTAATCTTAACCTTAATTTAATCTTAACTTTAATCTTGATCTTAATTTTAATCATAATCTTAGTGTGAATCATAATCTTAGTTTAATCTTTACATTAATCCTAATATTAATCTTAATCTAAATCTAAATTTCAATCTGAATCTTTATTTTAATCATCATCTCAATCTTAATCCTATTATTAATGTTAATTTTAATCTTAGTCTTGATTTTAAATTTAATCTTAATCTTATTATTAATTTAAATCTTTATCTTAATCTTAATCTTGTCTTAATCTATTCGTTATCTTAATCTTGATCTTAATCATAATCATTGTCTTAATGTCATCTTAATTTACTCTTAACCTTAACCGTAATCTAAATCTAAATCTTAATCTGAATCTTAGTCTTAGTCTTAATTTTAATCCTAATATTAATCTTACTTTCAATCTTAATCTTAATCTTAATCAAAATCTTATACTTAATTTTAATATTAATCTTAGTCTTATTCTTACTCTTAATTTAATATTAACCTTAATCTTCATTTTTGCCTTAATCTTAATCTAAATCTTAATCTTAATCCGAATCTTAATTTAAATTGTAATCTTAATTTTTATCTTAATCTTAATCCTAACCTTAATCTTAATTTTAACCTTGATCATCATCTTAATCTTGGTCCTGAACTTGATCTTTAACATCATCTTAATCTTCGCCTTTATCGTCATCTCAGTCTTCGTCTCCAACCGCTTCTTCTTCTTTATCTTCATCTATAAGCATACCCTTATCTGTATCATTATCATTATATTTACCTTCATCTTTATCTTCATATCCATTTTCATCTTCGTATTCATCTTCATGTTTATCTTTATCTTCACTCTCATCTTCTTCTAAATCTTCATCTCTTATCTCCACCTTCATCTTCATATTCATATTCATCTTAAGCCTCATCTTCTCCTTAAACTCAATCTTAATATTTGGCTGTATTTTTATACAAAAAAAAAAATAGTTTTAAAAGTATAGTTCTTAGTTTTAATTGTTTTCTTAACGTTAAACGTTGCTTCCGAATTATTAAAATTTCTAAACTTTTTTTATTTACAGTTTGTGGTCGCCGCATGTTCCCCGAACCACGTGTTGTCGGCGGATCGAATGCCGCCTTCGGACGTTGGCCTTGGCAAATATCGCTGCGACAATGGCGCACATCAACTTATCTGCATAAATGTGGAGCAGCGTTGCTGAATGAAAATTGGGCCATCACAGCGGCGCACTGTGTGGAGAAGTAATGGCGTTTTGATTTCACTCAATGGAAGACATTTCTAATTACAATGATTTTCGTTTCTCTATTTGATTTTCAGTGTACCACCCTCCGACTTATTGCTGCGCATGGGCGAATATGATTTAGCGGAAGAAGAAGAGCCGTACGGCTATCAGGAACGACGCGTACAAATTGTGGCTTCACACCCGCAGTTCGATGCGCGAACTTTTGAGTACGATTTGGCGTTACTTAGGTGAGTGGTGGGAATGACGAAATGGGACGAATTCAAAATTTACCCAACTGAAAGACTGGTTATTTCACATCGAAATTTCGTATACGGTTCCTAAGCACTTAGTGACATAGAAATTTGCATTTCAATATCGATAAATATATAAATAATCATTCATGTGTCGATTATTATAACAACTACCACATCGTTAGCGATCTTATTCTTTTTGATTGGCACTAGTATAAGCTTTTAAGCGATTTTGGACGAGTTCAACATTGCACTTCAGTCGTTCGTCCATCTACTTGGATATCGATATCGTTATCGATCATTTGCATAGTTATGTAGAAAATAATCGACAAACAAAATCGATGAAACAAATGAAATCGATTGATAAAACTTTCCTTTAGTATCTAGAATGCTTTAGATATCAGTGAGAAAATCGATAAAAATCTATATCGAAAATTATTTCGGTACTAATTTTTTTAAATAGAATCGAAAGCAATAAAGATACGATAATCTTAAATAATTCGATAAAAATATCGATAATTATACACATTTCGGTTATTAACTCCAATACATATTATAGCGATAGTTACGTCTGCACCGATAACATATAAAATATAATATTTCAATAAATAAGTCGATAGAAATTTAACTTTCGATAAATATACTGATACAATTATAAAGAAAAATATCGAAAAAATCGATAAAAGTAACGATGCCGTTAAACACAACGTATATAATTTTAATACAATCCATCGCACGACTTTCTATTTTTCAGATTCTATGAGCCGGTGGTCTTCCAGCCCAACATCATTCCCGTTTGTGTGCCTAACAGCGACATTGACTTTGTCGGCCAAACAGCCTTTGTCACCGGCTGGGGGAGACTCTACGAAAATGGTCCGCTGCCGAGTGTGTTGCAAGAGGTAGCTGTACCAGTGATCAACAACACCATCTGTGAATCGATGTATCGAGTGGCCGGTTTCATCGAACACATACCACACATCTTCATTTGTGCTGGCTGGAAGAAGGGCGGCTACGATTCCTGCGAAGGTAAGTTAACAAATTTGAAGAATATTTAATACCAGAAACTAACTTTCTCTCGCTTGCTTTCTTAAGGTGACTCCGGCGGTCCAATGGTGCTGCAACGTGAGGACGATAAGCGCTTCCAGCTGGGCGGTGTCATCTCGTGGGGTATCGGCTGCGCTGAAGCCAATCAACCAGGCGTGTACACGCGAATCTCTGAATTTAGAGATTGGATAAATCAAATTCTGCAATTCTAGAAAATGTATAAACGTTCGAGCAGACAGAGCAACTTTGTTATTGTTCTTGTAACTAGCGTAAAATTAGTTTTTGTATTACTCGTATTTGAATTTTGAATATTTGATTTATTTAGCTCATATTTGATCAAATAGCTATGTTTGTATGCACATACATATGTATGTACCTTCACATCGCTCACGCACACATAAATACCCACATTCGCGATATTTAAACTCTTGAAGTATTTAACTCGCAATAAGTGGTAAAAGGTATTCAAAATAATTCAGTTAGTAAATTTTTACAAACATTTCAAAATACTGATATACATACATACTACAAATATGAAAAGGATCATAGAGAAAAAACTCGTGCTTTGGTTATAATCCCCATTTGCTGGAATGCGCTTCACCATGTGCCCTCGCAGCTAACCATTTATAATCAAAGCAACGACTTGTATCAACTTGCACCTCCACAAAACGTTTCAGATCACGACCGCAAGAAGCATTTAAAGAAATAGTTTTAGTTATAAATAATTAAAAAAAAAAAACAAAAACAAAAACAAATGTGATGTTTGCTGCAAAATATTCATTTAATCATAATTTTATGTCATTATGTCTCTTATAAAAAGTATGTTGTTGACAAATTATAAATCAACCATCCAACCAATACTTGCGTGCATTTGTTAGCATTTTTCGATAAAAAAAAATATATATTTTTTAAACATATTTTTACATGCATAGATACTTATTGTTTATTTGCGTTATTGTGCTAACTTTATGAGACGGGTGTACAATTAACGAATATGTTCATGAAATTTAAAAAAAAAACAAAACACAATCACTTAGTGTTATTCATATTTTGTATATATTTATAAATAGTTGTTAATAAATATCCCAATGCTGTATTTAAATAAAATTAATTTACTTGTAAGTCGATATTAAAATATTTAGCAATTTTTTTTTTTTTTAATTTACTTAGTTATAAATATTCACATAATTTGCAATAATGTACTTTGTACTTTGTAATTTTATTATGCATGTAATTTGCACATTTTGAAAATGTTTTCTAAAAACATATTTCAGTCATAGTTCACATTCGTGTTATTTATTAATTAAATACTAAATTAATTTTAAAAATAAAAATTCGAAAAAAAACACAAATCATTAGTTTGTAAGTTGAAAGGCTAAGTTTAAACGCATTTACTCATCAACGAATATTGTCTAAATTATTGCAAATAAAGTATAAAATAAAAATTTTAACATAAATATTTGTTTTTTGTATTTCACTTAAAATTCCAAAATGTAAATGGATAATTCTAATTAACTTGTCTCAAGCTGGTTCTACTAGAAAAGCCAGAAAAGCGGTTCTACTGCTTAACCAATTTCTTAACTAAAAACTGTTTTAATAGATTGAGCCTAGCTAGATTAGTGCTTCTTTAGCAAACACTGAACTAACTAGTGATCCCGTATGGCATTGAAACGCCAAAATCATTGGTCAAGAAATTACACAAAGTAGGGGAAATTTAAAAAATTTGGATATTGTTTTTGCATCAAACCAATTCAAAATGCCTCGCAAATTTGTAAATTAGTACTTTTGAATCAAAAACTTTTCAGCCCTCCTTTTAATGTTTAATTTTCTTAACAGCTGGCAACCCTTCTACGTGTAGTTTGGTTAGATAATGCAATAATTAATTTAACCTATTAAATTATTTGAATTTTTACAGCTGGCAGACTTTTTTCAAAAAAATAAGACCTTGGCTGATCTTCAAATTTCACCGACGAAAATGTACAATATGCATTCGCACCACGTTCAAATACCGAATTGGTACTTAGCTACACAAATTAACTAATACTAGTGTTCGCCCTGCGGTTAAAATTCAACCACTGGAATTAAGTGGAATTGAGGTGAGTTAAGGTGAGTTCAACTGAGTTGAGTTTAGTTGAGTTGATCTAAGGTGAGTAGAGATGAGTTTAGGTGAGGTGGAATCAGGTGACTTGAGGTGAAACAAGGTTGATTAAGATGATTTGAGTAAAAGTGAGGTGAGGTTAACCGAGCTGAAACGAAATGAGCTGAGTTAGGGTGAACTGAGCGGAGTTGATGTGAGGTTAGTTCAGGTGAGATGTGGAGATTGAGGTGATTTGAAGTAAGATGTAGTGAGTTGCGGCGAAATGAGTTGAACAACATAACACAATATAACATAACATAACATAACACATCTCATTCTTCAGTTTTATCCAAGAATGATAGTCTTCCTACATCGTCAGTTTTATCAATTTCTCTATCTCTATTTTAATCTCTCTCACTCTCTATGTTTCTATCTTTGTCTCCACCGTTTTTTATCTTTATGTTTATCTTTATATCTATCTTTTCAACTTTAACTCTATCTCTTATTTTCCCTTTATCCTAATCTTTGTCTTCATTCTTTTCTTCATCTACGTACATTTTCCCCACCTTTGTCATAATATTAAGTATTTAAATCTACCTTTCTCTTTTTAATTTTTGCCTTAATCCCTTTCTTCTGCACACCACTCAACTTTACCTTCTTCCTTGTATGAATCTTAATCTACATAAATCCCATTCCTTAACTGCTACTTAGCACGTTCTTTAATTCAGTGTCAATATTAAAGCATAAATTTAGGATGAATTTCCTCCTCACGGGCATGTACGGCATTTTATTATATAAAATTAGATATAAGATCTCTTTCTAACGCGCGCAATAAAGAAAATACGATCGTTCTTACGGCTAAATATTGGGCTACGTAACTGGAACGACCGTGATCTATTTCTGGTCAATAACGGTCGTTCCTGCAGATACTCTACAAACCTTGGAATAGTTTTGTGCAAGAAAATATGATAAATAGTTAAAATCATTAGTTTAGATTAAACTCAGATTGATGTCGTTGCTCGCATATTATTAAGTAAAACACGCATACGTCGATCAGCGCCTAAATGCATACTAACATTTGGTTACACTCCAAAGGGAAATTTTAAAATGGTATTTCACACAATCAACAATCTTGAAGAGCTGGCGTCCGCCACAAAGTATGCCACGATTTAACGAAACAGCAAGCTGGCTAAACTAGCAATAAGTAATCAATTGGTAGGTAAGAATTGCGCTAACTAAGCATGCATGACCTTATGTACGCTCGCATGCAAACATTCATATGTATGTAGGCATGGGCGTAGCCAGGTAAGGGCAGGGGGTGCTCGATCTCCCCCCCTAAGTTCCAAATTTTCCTTATATATATATAAAATAGTACCCTGAAATGCCAGCTTAATAGGGTCGAGCCCGCCCCCCCTAAATTTCATTCTGGCTACGCCGATGTATGTAGGTGTGGAACAAAGGTCAGTGCCACTAGAAAAACCCGCAAACAGAGGATACAGCAAACAAAACAATAAAACAACTACCCCACCCACATTATAAGTATGTACTATTTATATTAAAACTAGCGGAAAAGGTAAAATAAATAAAAGCAAAAGTGAGAAGCGACAAAAATATTAGACGAACGTGAAAAGTGAAAAAGTACATTCATTTGCTTTTATTTACCTTAATTTTTAAAAACCAAACATAAATAAGTGGATGTCACTACATCGACCAGCTTCACAATATTAAAATTCAGTGCGTACCTCTACGCTGCGCTAACGCATGGCCCTGGCTGTGTGTCAATTGACAGCTACCGAATAATTTGTAGCTAGAGAGCCCATTGCAATGCGGGAATCTGCGTTCGCTTCTGCTTTGTGGGTAAAAGAAACAGGACGGAGGGAGCGTTATTTGAACTGCATATGTGAAGAAGAAAAAAAAAAAAAAATATAGCAATGAGTGGTGAAAAGAAGCTCGGTTGGGTTTCTTTGAAGCAGGTACCTTAGTATGTATATAAATATTTAAATATTCAGAGGAACGAGTACATGATTCAAATACGAGTAGGCGCATCAAAGCCTATGTAATGTGAATTTAAAATAGTTTTCTCGGTATTCCCATATGATGGCGTATGGGATGCCAAAAATGCTACACCTCAAAATAGAAAAAAATAGATAAAAGTGAAATGTATCATTTGTCCCGTTTAAAAAAAAAATATTTTTAGCTTCCACGAAAATGCTTTATATTTCATTTCCACCAAGCCTTAAGTGCAGTGTATGCCTAAATATGGGAAAGAGGAGATTACACCTCGAAGGGCGTTATTGCTCCTATTAGGTACAAGCAAGCGAAGTAAAAAAAGCAAATGATAAGAAATATACCTTGCCAATCATCCCATTTTACAATTCCTCTGCATCTTAACTGCAGTTAATATTGTGGTGGAAATAGGCTATTAGACTCTTCGTAAAATAAATTATCCACTCATTTCTAAGAAAAATACGATTTTTTCAACGAAAATATATATGTACAACGGAAAAGCTTAACGGCAGCCGAGTTATAACGAAATAATAAATTATTTAAATACGAAGAACTTATTTAGTGATTTTTCTTTTGGATATTTGAGCTTAAAGTTTTATTATGCAAAATAATTGATTTAAATAGCACTAGAAAGGCAGATAAAAGGGTAAAAGATTTCATTAAGAGAGTTTTCACATTTTAAAAGATAAAATATAATTTAAATTATAAGTTGAACGGAATTTTAAAATATGGTTGTCAAACGAACGATACATAATTAAAAAAGGCTTCATTTCTAAAACATTTTTAATAGAGTTGCCACCTATTTAGATTTTAAGATTCACTTTTATTTATAAATTTAATGAAGTAGATATTAAGCTTAATTTCGAAAATATTTTTGAATAGGGTTGCCATCTGCTTAAAGCACTTATTTAAATGGCACTGAAGATGGCAGAACGCCGAAACTTGTTTGTCTTCAAACCAAATTTGACAAGGGATGTCGGAAAATCGTTCCACAATATACTCGTATATGACATTCTGGCTGTTAAATGAACGCAGATAATTTTTAAGAGAGTTGCCACCTGTTTAAAAAACAAATTTGTTTAATCAAACTGATCAACTAACTATTAAAATATGGATGTCAAACGAAAGGAATTTAAAAAGGTTTTACTTCGAGAATATTTTTAAAGGTCGTTACCACCTGTTTTAAAATCAAGTTTAATAAAAAATGTAAGTAAATAAAATACAACATACAAACATGTCAAACGAAACCCCTTTAGAAGACTTCATTTCGATAAAATATGATTATAGAGGGTTGCCACATGTTCAAAATTTAATGAAATATTACAATATGGATGGCAAAAGAAAGATGTTTAAGAAAGCTTTATTTCGAAACGATCTTTAAAAGTGTATTGTCACCTGTTAAAAGTCAAATTCAGTGTAATTAGCCCTTCCTCCTTGATATGTGAATAAGAACTAACCCTTTTGGAACAATTTAAAAAAAATATTAACGAAAGGCTACAAAAGCATTGGCAAAAATTTGTTTTTCAATGCACGAAGGCGTTTTTGAATACACGATATAGTACATACAACTTCAATACTTATAAAGGAAGAACAATTCGTCAACCTTTTTATTTACTAAACAATGTTGTTTTTGGTGAAATATATTTTTTCTACATTTCAAAATATAACGCTAAGCCGCACTTCGCGCGGGTGGAGCTGCGTCTATCCTTTGCGAAATCGCTAAGTTAGCAAGTAAATACGAGTATTTCATAATAAATTTAGAAAAATATGTTAGTCGTACGAGTTTTAAAGGAGAATGAGTTAAACACATTAAGCTCAAGAAAAATTTTTTATTACGCATTACATCACCTTCTACATTGAAATCTATTTCACTGCTTACTAAAATATGAGTTTTTTAAAAACTACGTTTACTTCTTCCTTGGCTTTCTAATGGTCAAACATTGCTCGTGTTATAAACAGTCAAACACATTCATATGAATATATATATTAGGGTGGTTTAAAAAAAAATTAAGTCGGAATTTTAGTGCTCTCATCCATTGGGAATTTTCTATAACGAAAAAAATATACCTCTGCCTCAAAAAATATTTAGAAGTTGCTCAAAGCGTCCAAAGTGCTCAAAGTTTGCCTTTTATTTTATATGGGATAAAACATGTTTTCCTAGAAATAGTAAAGAATTCTTAAAAGTCAATAAATTTCGATCGTAAAACACTGTTCTCTCTTCACTTCAGGAGAGTTCTATTAATAATAGCTATTGTTTATTCAGCCATTTTTTTAATAGTAATTATTTTTTTAAGGAAACCCCAAAGATAGCGGACCCATAAAAATCGTTACTATTAAAAAATGGTACAATAAGTAATTAGGTATTGTTATTGGATGTGAACAGAGTTTTCCGATCGAAAAATATTGATTTAAAATTATGTACATAAATTAAAAAAAAATAGTTTTTTTTTTATATAGAACAATCCTCGGGGGAATTTTTGGCACCACCCTAATATAAATTCATGTATTAAGGCTTTAATATCCCACGCGTTTGTCGGGTTCAATAGACTGCTATAAAAGAAGACGAGTGCAATTTTGTCATTATAATGGACAACCAAAAAAACTCTAAAAAAAAAAATACTCCAAACCCACAATCTTCAGCGTGTGTGGCTACATTAATGTGCCGAACGAAAGCATAAACAACGCAATTGTGGTCAGTGAAAAATACACGACGAAAAAAAATCAAACTTTAGTTTGAAAAATACTTTCGCTTTCAACGGCAGTGGGTGAGCGCATCATTTTGTATGACCACAACGATCTCTATGCTTTTGTTCAGCATAATTGTATTCGTGTGTGCTTGTATCTAACATTTTTAATCAAATAAATTATTACTTCACACATTTTCTTATATTTACATACTTATTTACATCTCTCCGAACCTTTATTCACGATTTGTGAAAGGGTTACTAAAACTTACTCAAAATATTTGTGATACTTAATGTATACGGGTAGTATATTGCCCTCGTTGCCATCAACATCAGAGCTCTCAGTTTGCCATTCTCCAGGTTAAAAAAAGTAAGGTGCTTCTGTCAGTGAATGAGACGAAAACAGATAGATAATAGATAATAGTTTCGGTTCGGTAAGCAATTGAAAAGCAGAGACCTCCCTCGATGAAAAAAATTCAAATTTTTCACCATGCCGGCACTTTTTTGACGAGCAAATGCTATAAGAGTTTCTGAGCCTTATGTTATTGGCCTAAAACTAGAAATCTTTAAAACTTTCGAAGTATACGTTGTACGCACAGTTCTCCGGAATACAGGGAACCCCGTATTCTGAACCTAGTTTTGGGGTTTGGCACACATGTGAATCAAAACCTGAAGATAGAAAAGCTGGATTTGGCATAAGTGGGCCAAACTTGCAAACATTAATACCATTGGGATGCTACGCCATCAATTTGTGGCATAAGAGGTCTCAGAAGAGACATATCTTCGGAATGCTTGTGAATTATATTAGACAGTCAGACCGACTGCCTTATAAACAGCGAAGTCACACATAATAACATCATAGCTGGTATCTACTTAATTACCACAGCGACTACAGAATTCCATGGTTCGGATCTCTTTTGTGAGCCAGTAAACGCGTACGCAGAGAGGTCATTAACAACTGGGTAGACGACGCAATCAATAGCAATGGATTGCTAAGCTCAAAACCTAATATTTCATAATTTCAGGCCGAAATTTTTTCCCGAACAATTTATGTATATTCAAAGGATTTTCTCTCCATAGAATCTGCGTAACACCGCTGACAAAAATCTTCCGAGATGATTTACAAATGACTTGATGCCCAGTCTTCATTTTTCCGTTCTTTATAAAGCTTCCTGTTTCTGGGACTAACATATTTCGAGCGAGTGTGATCCAATTTTTATCACGATCGATCGATCCTTTCATGCGCGACTCTTTCTGTAACTTAAAAAACAAAGAAATTTTTAATCTTGCCTTTCTTGAAGTGGAAGTTCAGAATGTGGTGATTTTTCTTTGAAAATCGGTCTTGTTGAAAACGGTTGCAGAGGTCTTGAACTTTTGTTAGAAATCTGATCGATTTTGTATGACCTTTTAATAGAAAATATATTTTTAATGCGGCAACACTGGCTCGCTCACCTTAGTGGCGTCGCACTTAGTTTATTTGAAATTTGGATTTAAAAGGTGATGAGCCACTCATAACTTAATGCCCGGTACGTTTATAGAGCAGGACTGAGACGACAATAGTGCAAAGAACTTTTCCTGAAAATAATCTAGACTGCGTTGCGAGAAAATTTTTGTAAATATACTGCCACCTACCTAGAAATTAACATCTGGGATGCTTACAAAGCTTTTTAATTTCCAACCAATTTTCTTTTTTACTTTTCAATCATTTTTTCCAACATTGAAGGTTGATGGCAGAATTCATAAAAAAGGCTTGCTATAAAAAAAACCAGGCCAAAACAGTACCATAAAAGTAATGCTCCACGACCTCGTCTTAATCATTTGCTAATTTAACTCAGTTACTTACTTAAAATAGCTCTCATTAATCCTGCAGGTGGGT
>NW_016168963.1:0-10693 GCF_001687245.7 Rhagoletis zephyria
AGAAATATAAATTTCTAGCTTGCACGAAGGACGTTAGATTAACTGGTTGGTTCACAAGTACATAAATAGTAGTTTTCCCTGCTGGGTAATTTCTTTCGGATTCAACAAAAGTTTTTTGTGTGGCGCTTACTTCGGTGTGTATGTGTGGGTGTATTTTCACGATGGCGTTATATCCACTACAGCGGAAGTAAGCGTATCCATAGAAGTACGGTATAAAAATGTCTGTATTAAATACAACAATAACTAAGAGAAACGCTAACTAGACACATAATGTCAGAAAAAAATACAAAAGGATAATTAGGTATACAAATACCAACACACAAGTAGCAACATATCTTTACAACCTTAAGTATGGAATTGAGAAAGGTTTTGCCATTTGTTAACGCTCAGCAAACAACATACAAAATAGCTATCTTGTTAACTGACAAAAGCATTAGATCGGATTAAATTTTTTTGTCATTGCCAACCATGTATGTATATATATATGTTCACTTAATCTCCCACCTTTCCTACAAATAGCTAATGTATGACAGTTACAGCCAAATTACAAATCGCCTCACATTTGGGCTAATTGAAGATGAGCCCATGGACCAACAATGTTTTCTGACTTTTACTAATTTCAGCGAGCATTCTTCCTCTAACTTGCCACATTTTCATGTAGTAATACGCCCACATGCTGTGCGACATTTTATCGTCAAAAGCACAACCCTATATTAGTATATATATGCTGGTATGTGGCACAATTGGCGGCCGCTGTGGTGTAGTGGTAAGCAGTGCGCGCTTCCACTCCCCAATGCNATCGCCACATTTTCACGTAGTAATACGCCCACATGCTGTGCGACATTTTATCGTCAAAAGCACAACCCTATATTAGTATATATATGCTGGTATGTGGCACAATTGAAAGAGTACAAACATCAATGTCTACATATATACATATGTATATCTGAATTTGCAGGTGAAAGCTTTTCGTAAGCACAGATGTACTATGTATACATATATACATTGTTCAACATTGCGCATTTTTAAGAATATTTACATTTCGTATTTTTTACGAACATTTGTATGTTTGCGTCGATACTTGCATACATCTATGTATGTGTGTACATATGTAAGTATTCCCTTCACCAATGCACCGGTTGGCCAATATACCTAAGTGTTTGCCGTTAGCAATGAATTTTTTGGACGATTTGTAGTCCTGAAGTCGCGTTAATATGCTTGTGCGGTACATTTTGCAAACGGACACAAATGGATTGCCTCACATTAAATGTTAGTTTTCATCATTTCGGTAAAATTTTCGTGCAGATAATTTACGTAGCACAATCCAATTAAGAGTTTCGTTGACAAATTTCTTACGTAATTATTCACAGCATGAGGTCGTTCGGACTGTCGTTACTTGATCATGGCCTATTCCATAGTACACACCTTCACTATTTAGAAGTATATGATGCGCTTACGCGTGATAAGGTATGGAATTACGAAAAGCATTGAAGGCCAACAAAAAGTTAAAAAAGGCAGAAAGCATACGTGAAAAGTGAAAGTGCTTGTAGCGAAGAGGATGATTCTTAAAACAATAATAATTGACGGCTTGGAAATATTAAACCAATAACATCCATCTTAAAATCCAAATAGTTCAATAGCATCTCGGCTGATGTTGAGAATTTCTGCAAAAGTATCAAAATGTATTTCTCTATAAAATAGATTACACTAAAGCAAAGTTGCTTTTGGACGTCAATTGAGTTCCCCAATTTTAGTTTTTAAATCGGCTAATATTTCCCCCTCCCCCTTTTTGATTGAAAGTTAGACATTTTTATACATCCTAAAAAATTATAATAATTCATTGCAATAATTTTTAGAAAAATTCTGGTATGCAGTTTTGTAGACATTAATTTTTGTGTAAGTGTAAGTGGCTACAAATTTTGGCAATTTTTTTTTTTTTTTTTGTTGACTGTGTTACAGATTTTGTTCCATACAAAGTAATTTTATTTGCAGTATTTTAATATGTAGAAAATTAGCAAAACCTTAAAAAATAAAATTAACTACTTCAAATTTGCACTGTAAGATTCTAAATTTTAGTGGCCAACGAAACTACATACCTACAAATTGTAGGCTACAATTTTTAATATTGGACTTATTTGTTTAGAATTTACAAATATTTAAAAATTTCAATAAAAAAATGAGGCAGAAAGTATGTATTAACGGATTTCAAAGAAAAAGTTCAGGGTTATTCTATTGACATACAAATTCAACGACGAATTTCGAAAATTTAAAATTTTTTGTTTCCCTACACCCTAATGCACACTGGTAAACCTTTTTTTAATTTACTTAATAGATATACATCCAATATATTACTTAATTAAATTTCTGTTCATCCAAAAGTTATTTAATGGTGATTTCAATTCTTCCAAAAAATGTACTCAACTCTGTAAAAGAGCAGCCTGTTACCTTCTTGTTCTTGTTAAGCGCACGCATTTCATAATATTGTCGTTTTTCGATTTTCAGGTCAACCATGTCCCCCTGAGAAAACCTAAAAGGGCAGAGAATGTGCCTTTTCTGCCTTACTAGAGTGTGAAATTTTAAGAGATGAACACACAGTTTTTTTACCATTTGCCTTTATTTTATAATCGAACGCGAAAGGGAAAGAAGCAATCAAAAGGCGACCGTTTTTGGTAGAAACGAACTCACTCAATGTTTTTCATATAACTATTTTTTAATGACTTTTTACATTTCATTTAATAAAAATATTTTTCTTTTTTGTCTTTACAGGTATGTATGTAATATAAGTCCTTAACGCATTCATTCAGTACTCAAAGGGTAAGCCAATTCATCTACTTTAAGAACATAAAAATGCTCGTGTGCAAAAATTATCGAGAACCGATTCGTCCGATTTGAAGTGCAAAGGAGCACAAACTTTTTGCCCAAAGATGACACAAAGTGTATAATTTGGAAGCGTCGACGAACGAAATTGTAAATCTCTTCATAAGAATAAGATAAAAATATGAAAAGATATGGGTTCAAAAGCTGACATAATCGTCTATAAGGGGAAAATTGCGCCATTATAGAATCATTATATTCATTCCTGCTGGCGGACGCTGTGGTGTAGTGATTAGCAGGGTTCAAGCCCGGATTAACCCAACATAAAAAAAAAATTGTTATCCAATAGCGGTCCCCCATCGGCAAGCAATGGCAAACCTCTTACTGTATTTCTGCCATGAAAAACAGCTACTCATAAAGATACAATCTCTTTCGAAAAGCAAAAATGAATACTTTGCTGGCTAGCTCCGACAAAAAAAAAATGATTTTTGGTTTTATGGACTTTTCTTGCAGACTTTTAACAGAGTAATTCAAATTGGTTGTCAAAAGTTTACAAAAAAATCATTAAGATGCTCATGTTTTAAATTGGAAAGTGCATCTAAATTTTCAACTGTTTAATCAGATTTATCGCAATCTTTCTGAATATGTAATTTTATAGCTCATGAAATCCTACATAAAGTACAAGTTGCAATTTGCTAAAAATCGCAGTTATCTTTGATAAGTTTCTTCTGACGGTATTACGCATTTTTTCCATACAAAAAAACTTTGTGTGGAAGCAAATGCGTTCAACACTAAAATTCCAGCTTATTAAACTACAATGGGCTACAAAACTGCATACCCAAAAAAATTGTGGCTAATCTGATTAAAAAGTTGAAAATTTAGATGCAACTTTGCAATTTACAAATTGAGAATCCTTAAGAATTCTTGGTAAATTTTTTATGCTATTATTTATTGGTCGTTCGTTTTAAAAAAAATATTCTATATTTTTCGAGCTCAATGCCACATATACAATATTAGTAAACTTTTGACAATAAATTTTGATTCCTCGGTCGACAATTTTTTATTGGAGCTAGCCAGCAAAATATATATATATTTTTTTTAAGATCCATTTTTCGACCAAATATTTGGGACGTTTTATATAACGGTTATATAATAGCACAATTTTCTAACCCCTGTTTTTTTATATTTTTATCTTATTCACATAGAAAGATTTACGATTTTGTCCATCGACACTCCCAAATCGTACACATTGAGGCACTTACATTTTAGATAAGTGTTTGGCAGGACTTCTCTTTTAGCTTTTTTGTAGGGGATTTTATATAAATATTCTATAATGGCACTACTTTTCGCTGACTTTGTTTAAGCTACCTGTTTCAAAGGATTTTCTATGAATGACGGCGATTTTTTTTTGCCAGGATTAATACATAAACCATTCACTCATTCGAGTCAAGTCAGTGTTCAAGTCTTTAATAGACACACCAATATAATCAGGGGGCAATTAGCACATAATTGGACATCATTAGCGTAAATGTGGACATTAAAATGTTTCAAGATATTAGGAAAGTTATTTATATACAAAACAAATATCAAAGGTCCTAAAATTGAGCCTTGGGCGTGCCCTCTAAGTACGGGTTTTTTACATATCTCGACTACTACACCAGCTAGCAAATTAATTTATCTTTCATATTGCATTGTCATCGGGTTCGGAGCTAGTTTTCACATTTCAAATCGCAAGCTCGTCGTGAAGTTGGTTAAATGTACATAGATTGCAATGTTTCTCCCAAGCTTGAGCTTGTACAAAAGGGAGTAGATACATAGCTTGGTTTAACTATAATTCTCTTTCTAAGCTGAAAATGTTCCTATGTTGCAAGTTCCCGGCTCCTTGCAGCTTTTTTTTTAATAAATATTTAAGATTACTGTTGTGATGTTTATTAACCTCCGCCTCGCCCGCATTTTTTTTTTGCAAAAGTTGTATTGTTTACATTCCGTCTTCGGCAAAGTGCCTTAATGAAGATGCTACTGCATCTATAAACATGTTACATCTTCTACAGGACAACTCGCCGGCTTGTATCACAAATTCAGCACAGCCTTCAACTTGAGTTCCAACTCAAGTGAAGTGTAACTGAGTAAAGGGAAAAAGTTAAATGAAATAAGAGCTCAACTTAAATATAAAGTCAGCAGGGTAATGGAGTTGCGTCGTTAATAGATTGCGAGTAGTGCCGGCAACAGCAAGAGCAACAATAATAAAAAATAAATATTTAAATAAAAGCACATCAAACAGTCTGAGCGTGGCGGCGCAGTTGAACAGAAATTGAGCGATGTAGATGCAAAAAAGTTCAGCGACTTTTGTTATGTTTCTGCTACGGACGTTAGGAATCAGAATTGTAAAACTGCTTAAATAAGGCAAATATAAGAAAAAATAATAAGCCTTTGTGCCTAAAAAATAATATCCCTTGTAAATACATAATTAACATTATTGCACTGCAAAATTGTTGTTGTTGGTTAATGAAAAAAATTTTAGGAGATGCATTTTATTTCATCATCTTTGAATGCCAATATATTTACAAAGAACTAATGTGACATTAATTTCATTGCCTGTAGAGGAAAACAATTTCTTTGGTATGATTTGCTGAAATAGGACTTGAACCCTGGTTCTTCCAAGCGGTAGAAATAACCTCAAAGCACTTGGCTACTCAGAACTCGCCAGGGTTTCGAAAATAATAAACTTTGGAAAATGAGAAACATCGTGTTTTCATCATCTTTAATTTTTCTAAGAAGTTTACGATTGAATATGCGTAAGTATGTATTTGTAAAGAATTTTATTGATATCCTTGTTTTTACATTTTCGCGAAATAGGCTTCTTAGAAAAATTTAAATACAAATGCAACAAATTTTCAGAGTTTCACTGATCGCCTAAAAGGGGTTTTATTTTAATAACTTATTTATCGATAATATAAAAACAAGGAAATCAATAAAACTCCATAAAAACTTAATTAACATTTATTTTTGTTTAACTTGTAACATTTTATTACATAAAATACCGTGTGACAAATTTCCAGACTGTCACTCTTTACAAAATTAATGGACACCTATTTTTTTATGTTTTTTTTTCATAATAAATTGTGTCACAGTATGGAAATATTGGGCCGTACTTACATGGTGCAATGATAAATTTCCTTATTTAACACCAAAAAATATTTTTTTTTTAAGATACGAAAAGCAATTTTATAATCTGCACAGGAATTCACGTATACAAGTAAACGATTTCAGGGGATTAATTTTCAATGTGAAAAAATACTTGCCATGTACATTTGATTTGGAAATGCACGAGCACGAGAATTTCTAGAACACATTTTCTAAAAAACCAAAAGATGAAAAAAGTATTAAAGGTAGTATTTCTTAACTCTCAAATAAATAAATCATCGAACAGAAAAAGCCATTTAGCAAAGAAATTAATTATTTGAACAAGAATGTACGTACATGCATGTACATTAGAGTGGTTCAAAAGTACACAGCAAAAACAAATTTTTGGAATTTTTCTGCTGCAACCTTCTGGAATTAAAGGAAATGTAAAAAAGGAGCCCAAGTTTTTTTTTGAAATCGTTTCATATTTAATTGTGCCGCTTGGACCATCAAAGATCAAAAACAGTACGGACATGGCTTTTCTCCCAATTTCACGGCTGCAATCAGCTGTGCTACGTTAACGGCTAAGCATCTAGTATGGTGAAATGAGCGAAACATCGTGCATGTCCGTGACTTGTATTGTTTTTGATCTCAACAACGAAAAACTGATTTGGGACTTCAACGGTTATCAAACTCACCGATTCAATTATTAAAGAGTGAAAAAGGGCTCCCACTGCAACACCTCGAATGAGTGTTTCCGAAGCGTACTTCGAATGAGTGCTTCCGGAGCACTCCAATTATGGAGTGCAAAAGGAGTCTAAGTGTTTTTTGTTATCTTGTTTTTTTTTCTGTTTTTTATCCAGTCTGTAAGAAGAAACTTCAATCAAGAACAGTCAAGGGAGTTTACAACAGACCTCGGGTAGACATTGTTGAAAGCACCCTCAATATCGAGAAAAACACCGAGCTTGTATTCCTCTAAGGCCAATCCTTTTTCAATCGTCCATACGATTTCGACGAGTGCGGTATCCACGGATTTTCCCTTGGATTATGCATACAAGTTCGGGTAGAGGTTGTCAGTTTTTATATTCCGTCGAACATATTTGTCGATGTGTTTCTCTAGAGTTTTAAGAAAGAATGGAGTGAGGTTTATAAGCCTGAAATCCCTCGGTTTCACATGAGTGGCCTTGCCTCCTTTGATAGGAATACAGCTTTTGCTTTTGTCCACTCATGTGGTATGTGAGTCAGGGTTAGGCAGGCTGTAAAAATCTTAGAAAGCAGTATGTCCTTATCTTCCTGTAGTTGATCGGGAAAGATTCCGTCGGGGCCCGCAGATTTGTAGGGCTAAATGGACATTAAAGCCCATTCCACCCTCTCCTCACTTACGACGTCCCTAACGGTATCACCCAGAGACAAGTGGGTCCTAGGACCGGGCGAAAAGAAGGAGGTGTCGTCCGAGCAGCCCAGGAAGTGAGTGCTCATAAGGACCTCCACCATTTCGTTACATGATGTCGTCCAGTCACCGTTAGGCTTCTGGATAGAGTTCATGCCCGAAGAGGATTTCGAGAGAACTTTCCTCAGCCTGTTGGCTTCGGAGGTCCCTTCTATGGTGTTACAGAAGTTTTGCCAAGATTCGCGTTTCGCCCTCTTTATGGAGTTCTTGAAAACTTTGAGTGCGTCTTTGTAGGGTTGCCAAACACCTTTCCGCTTAGCATGATTGAAGAGTCTCCTTCTGTATTTTCTCAGTGCTGAAATTTTAGAATTCCGCCACTGGTATTCCTTTTTGCCCTTCGGTAGGGTGCTTTCACTATTTCATAAAGTTTTGACGATGAGTCCAGCTCACCGAGAGAATCACCCTTCATATTCGTGAGACTCGCTGCATCAGGTCTTATCGTGAGAAGCGTATCTGCATAGAGAGGCTGACAGCGTATTTCTATACTTTACCCAGTCGGTTCGCTTTCTGTTCCTGTATGCTGTTAAAAAAGCAGGGTCAAAATTGAGTTTGAAACTAATGTAGAGGTGGTCAGAAAAATAGTGTTCGGACAAACCGCTCGATACAAGGGTGATGTCCAGAATACCCCTTCTAACGAAAGTCACAAGGGTGGGATCGTTACCACGGTTACATACACTAAGATTATATAAACAAATAAAGTCAAGTAAACACTCACCTTGGGAGTTGGTGTCGCTTGTGCCCCAGATCCTGTTATGTGAATTAGAGTCCGCCCCCATTATGACCGGGAGCTTTCTGCGGTTTGCTAGGTTGTTGCGAGCCAGATCACGCCCTCCTTCAGTTGGACGCTGATGCAGACAGTATCCTCTTCGCTGTATTGGGAGAGTAAAAAATGAGAATATACTTTTTTAATTAGAATACAAGCTCTGATCCTAAATACCTATTACTGGAGCTGTTACCACCTGGTAGCCATCGGAGTTCAGTCCGTAAACTTTGTTTCTGACGATCCAAGGCTCTTGAATTAGAATAAAGTCCTCAGCTTTATCGCTGAGGCGAAGAAGGAGAGCAACCGAGGCTGCCTTGGAGTGGTGAAGATTAATTTATAGGATCTGCACCATCCTGTGAATCGGTTATGTCAATTGTTTCTAGCTCCATCCGCTCGCTTGCGCCAATTATTGTGATGCCATTGTTATTCTCCTCCGGTTCGAATATCAGAAGCTGGTCCTCGTCCAGCGTTGCCCACCGGCTGTAGGCCGACCATACGTAGGCCGATACTGAGCCCGTGCCGCTCTCAGTATCTGTCGCGGTATCGGATACACTCGTTGGTGGGTCCACATGGTGATTCCTGTGTACCCCGCACTGCCTTCCACCGATGCCGACTCGGGGGGCACAAGTCCACTCGAGGCGTTGTCTGTTTCGTTGGCCCCTTCGTCGAGAAGGATGTCTGAAGGAGCATGTCCGCTTGAGGCATTGCTCGTCTCCTCCCCTTGCTAATCCACTCTCTGGAGGATTTTTACTGTGATGGGACAGAAGCATTGGCAAAGCAAATAAGACGCTGCTTCCCCTTGGCCTCGCCAACTCAGACTATCCTCCAGTCTCTGGTGGACAGTCCTTTGTTGTCTAGCTGGATAAACTCGAGTATCTCCTCCGGTTTTGACGGTTGCGCTGGTACAGGCACAGGCACAGGCTCGCGGCCTTTCAGGGATTTTATCCCTATGGACGGCAACTAAGTCTGCCCCGGCCCACAGCTGTCCAACCGAGGAGATGGCTTCTTTATAGAGCTGGACTACGCGCTCATCGACCCACGCTACCAGCTTAATTCGACCTTGGTGCCATCCAGACGGGGTACTTCTAGAGCATCCCTTTATATACCCTGCATAAGCCCATCAGGTCTGACTTCTAGAAGTCCATGGTAATGTGGCCGGCCGGATGACCCTTGTCCAACACCGCCAGCGTGAGACTTCTTTGGCGGCTTCACTGAACGGCTTCGTGCTGGATACGGTCGTAAACGGACGGTTAGAGGGGGAGGAAGCCCACAGGCCCTATTGGAACCACTCGAATTGTCAAAAAATCTGGAAGCTAAAGTTAAAAGTTTTTCAAGCAAATATTAAAAAATAATAATCAATTCCCATTTTAAAAATTTAATTATTAAGGGTGCCAATTTATAATATCCACTTACGAAAATTTCTGGTGTTAATTTTTATAACATCTTTTTGGCACATAATGCTTGCTCTTAGCTAGGAACAGCTTGTTAAAATAATTATAAGAATTTCGAAATGAGTTAGGAAACATTTTCTTTGATGTCACAACCACACACACAGCCCATAGCCCTTTCGCTATGACGCACTCGACACGGACACATTAACACTTCCTAGCCATTCTGTCTGTGCAGCAACATTTCTCTTCGCTTTTGTTTTTGTAACGCTTTGCATTAGTTCATAACTTAGTGCAGTGGCGACGGAAATTTCATAGCCTGTAGAAGGCAATAAATTGCAATAGTGCGTCGTTGCTGGCTCGTGCAAAATTTGTGCAGAACGCAAAACTTTGTTGTCAATGTTAACACCCGCCGCTACCGCAAAATGCAAACGCGTAAACTTAAGCAGTGTTTGCATTATTCAACTTTGCGTTCAACATTTGCGTTCAACTCAGCGCAGGGTTGCACGAAAAAAAAGTTGAATGGCTAAATGTTGGCTGGCGACAAACTTTGTTGAAAGCGATTAGTTGAAAGGCCATTCAACCAAAAGTTGAATGCAAAGTTGAACAATGCAAACACCTTTTTATGGCGAATATTTTGATATTTTTCCATATTTTGATATTTTTAGCCATTCAACTTTTTTTTCGTGCAACCCTGCGCTGAGTTGAACGCAAATGTTGAACGCAAAGTTGAACAATGCAAACACACTTTTTGTCATAAAATTTAATGCCGTTCTGTGCCAGTAGATGTCACTATCTTGTTAAATTTCTCGCGACTGCTTTTGCTTTGTGAAATCGCATAAGATTTTGATGAACCTTGGGCAGGGCATGTTGGTGTCGGTGTGTGCGCTGGCACATGCGAGTGTGTCTTGTGCGTAACACGACAAAGCAAAAAAGTGCTAAGTTATAATTAAGTTATGAAAATCTAATTTACAACGCAAACATCTTGTCTGCAACGCTATTCGAAATTTGCGGGTAAAGTACGACTTCTTATGGGGAGGGGGAAGCAGTGACACACAGGTCGTCCAGGGATATGGTGGCTATATGGTCTGATTTTGCAGTGAAAGCAACAGACGGTGTGTGTGCGTAATCAGCTTGCCGGGAAACGGCGAAGTA
>NW_016168963.1:16023-18285 GCF_001687245.7 Rhagoletis zephyria
TAGTTTTTAGTTTTTGTTTGCACTATTTTTATTTGTTTCACTCAGTGCGACTGTTAAATGAATTATCACTCATACATTTTTTTTTAAGTTTAAACTATGAGTTCTTCTCTTACTTTCTAAGTTGCACTCAAATTTGTGGTTTTTGGTTTGAGATCAAGGTCAATTGAAAGTCGACCGAAATCAATTAAAGGCAACCAGAGGTCATTCAAATATAATAATGAAAATTAAGAACTGTCTTTTTGTTTTGTACTAATATTTTTCTTTTTGCTTATTTTATTTTAAGTTTGTTTAACAGCTTAGGTTAGAAAACACTTTTATTTATTATTATAATTGTTTCAAATCTTTATTGAATCACTCACATAAATTATTTTTTAAGTTCACGTAAGAAATTAGTTTTGGTTTGTTTTAATATGCAGTTGTTTTAATATTTAATTCTTGCGATTAGAACATAGTATGAACATAGGTTCGTTTTAAAAGGATCTTTTTCACAGATCCTACCGACTGCACCAGTGGAAAATAAACACACGAGATTTAGGTTTAACTGAAAATGTATGACCTTTAATTCACTTCAAGTGCTTAAACAATAATGATTTCCTAGCTCCTATCTCTGAGTATAAAGGCGAAATGTGAGAGAGGCGTTTAGGAGTAGGGTTACACACGTACATATGTAGCCGACATATATACGTATATATGTCACTCACGTATGTATGTACATATATTTGACAGACTTTATATGTCCTCAATTGATGTTACCCCATCACTAAATAGAATCTCAACCATCAACACTCTGAAATTAAATAACATTATAACTCCCAACATACATACACACATATTTATGTACATATAGAGGTATATGTATATGTATGCATGTATATGTGAAAGTACTTATAAATATTAGTAGAAACTTTTGTTAATGTTTATTTTTTTTTCAAAGATGGAATATTTTCAAAAACAAATTTTTTATCAAAAAATTTGTACGTGAAAAATTTTTCAACAAAAAAAATTAAAAAACATATTTCTTTTCATATAGAATGTTGGTGTGATTTTTTTCACATTTTTTCCTCGCCCCGTTCTCGAGATACATATATGGAAAACTATTAAATCGATTTGTTTTTGTTTATGTGCTGTAAAGTTTTTAAAAATGAATTAATCAAGCTGAAATTTCATATTTTTTTATTATTTATGGTTGTCCATCAACCCCAAAAAATTTTAAACAAATCAAACACATGAAGTGTGAACCCCGCCCATTTTGGTATGGAACGCTCCATGTACTTATTCATAGATACGAGTACTCTGAAAATTACGCACATTTCGTCCAGGGTTGATAACCCGCTTCAAAATTCACCTTTTTAGCAACTGTGACATTGACGGCGACAGCAAGAATGGCCCCAAAGGCCCTGGGTAACAGCCGTCATTACTACAGCCATTGGGTCACGTATACGCCATGGTAGTATCTGCCCTCAGACATGTTAATTGTAGTAGTAGTTTGTCTGCGTGTGTACTGGCATTGGTTTTGTGTGTTACGCGGCGTGCTCAAGTGCGATTTAAAAAAAATAATAATACATATATATACATACGAAACTTACATATACTGCATAGGTAATAAATAGATTGTAAAACTCAAATAGCGACCCACTTAAGCGCTTCAGTACACGTATGAATTCATATTCATAATTTGTTAATATTAATTTTATAAAATAACAGCAAGAACACTTGGTACATATCGCATACCGTCTTCAAAAGAGTCACAACTCAAAATAATACGTTCGTCAACAAATGCGAAAAACTATTTCGTAGCACATGCAAATCATATGGGCAAGGGCGATTTTACCTTAGGTTCTTTAAGCAAATTATAACAAAAATTTGCTCCATCTCTTGCTGAAAGGTAAATAAAAGACCTGGGTACATTTTTAGCGTATAATTTCAAAAATGCCAAATTTCGAGTTGTGACTCTTTTGAAGACGGTGTGCGATATGTAGTTTATGCCCGCCAACGATGTCTGCTTAAAGCATATATACACGCCCATAAGCATGAGCATACCATATATGTATGTATGTACATACACATGTACATTTTAAGTACGTGGGACGCGGTGTCTCCAACAGCTCACGGCAATATGTCCGTGGTTAATGAAGTAGGCAAAGTGATGGCTGCAAGCGTGTGCCAGACTTAATGACTAGGGCGTGTACATATGTATATACTAGTCTAATGTTTGTTTGTACTATGTAGTCATACATATGTATATTTATACATGCATACTCA
>NW_016168964.1:0-6049 GCF_001687245.7 Rhagoletis zephyria
TTTTTTTAAAGATATTTTTATCATTTCTTACAGGTTTATAATGAACGTATTTTTATTTGAAAATTAAAATTTTTTCTTTAAATTTAATTTTTAATTCATTGTTTACATTTACCAATAGTCTTCAAAGTGGGGAACGTTTGTGTTGCAGGTTGGGAATTTCGTGGACGAGTAAATTTTTTTTCTGAAGGTTCTTATTATTTCTTTCTTCATTGAAAACGAAATCGATTTTGCTAATAAAAGTTTTATTTCTTAATTTTTTGTACATATTTTGGCACCAAATTTTCCATATTTAATTCACTAGGGTTATTTACTATGGCACAAGGGAATTCTCAGGTGTGACTTGGCCAACTGGATATATATATGTATGTATGTATGTATATTTACAAAAAAATTAACTAAGCTGCTGAAAATACCTATACATATACAAGTATGTACATATATTTGTATTAGATCGTCGAAATATGAAACAAAATCCAAATTTAAGCATAAACATAAACTCCCTTCATGCCCTCCCCCTCATCCCGTTAGCGTCTGTGAGCGTACCAACGTCAGATCCAACGGCATTGGCTTGTGTATCACAGCATGCGCGAGCGCTGTAGCCTCACTGCTGCTCAGTGTAGACGGTGAGGCGGTCGAGTGTGGCGGCGTCCTAGATTTCAGTGAATTTTTTCCACCATCCGTAATGCTTTCGGCGAACCTTTCGCGCGCCGTCGCCGCCACCGCCGCCGCTGCCGCCAACTGTTTTTCCAATTCGCGCCCCTTCAATGACAAGTCGATGGGCTCTTCTTGCGTATTTGCAGCAATGCAACCAATTGATGTTGCTGCTGCTGCTGCCGCTGCCGCCGCCGCCGCCGCTGCAGCAGCTTCACTGACACGTTTGATTTCTTCCTTCAGCGCAGCTGGCATGAGATGCGCTGGCGGACTACCGGAGGAGAGTGATGTAATTGGCGGTGCACCTAGTGGCGATATGTGTGGCGGCAAGGCGAAATGNAGCAATGCAACCAATTGATGTTGCTGCTGCTGCTGCCGCTGCCGCCGCTGCTGCAGCAGCTTCACTGACACGTTTGATTTCTTCCTTCAGCGCAGCTGGCATGAGATGCGCTGGCGGACTACCGGAGGAGAGTGAAGTAATTGGCGGTGCACCTAGTGGCGATATGTGTGGCGGCAAGGCGAAATGCGGAAAAGCGCTGCGCAGTGGCTCTGAGTGCGAGCGATAGATTTGTAGCAGCTGTTGGTGTCGTCGCTCTCGCTCCTCAGCCGCTTCCAATTCGTCATAAGCTGTAGAGGCAAGATGTTGTGCTGAACTGCAGTTGCGCTCTTGACGACCTGAAACACTGCTGCGCGCGTCATCTGCCGCATCGCCTGCGGAAGAGGCGCCCGAATCGCTGGGTGTGTCGCTGAGTCGCGTTTCCGCTTTGCAATAACCGAAAGCGGGTAAGTGATGCTGGTGTTGTTGAAGTTGATGTTGCAAGCCATGTTGCAGGCCATGTTGCTGCTGGTGGTGGTGGTGGTGCTGTTGATGATGATTCTGGTGATTTCGCCCACTGTCCGCAACGCCGTTGAGAAATTTCGCCGCGCTGCTTAGTAGCGCATGTTGCGTTGGTGGTTGCGGTGAGCCTCGGCTGTTGGCGGCGACTGCGCCGGCTGCAGCAGCACTGAGCGCCAAAGCTGTCGGAGACATGCTGGCTGATTTTATGCAGGGATTAGTTTTGTCTTGGTATGTTTGTCGCGCTTGTAACTGATGCAGTCGCGCAAGTTGTTCGAAGCTGGCTCTGCTGGTATTATTGTCACCCATGCCGCCACTGTCACCATTTCCATTTCCGCCGCCGCCACCGCCACCGCCTCCGCCTGGGCCATTTCCTGGTACGCTTTGTTGTTCTTGCAGCAAACAGTGTATTTTAAACCAATTGGAGCGGCGGCCATAGCGTGATCCGCTCTTCGACATGCCTACCAGCAGACACTTGCGCAGGCGACACGCTTTGCAAGCAGTGCGATTTTTCTTGTTGATAACGCAATCACCATTGTTTTTACAACCAGCGATAGCGGAAATGTTGTTATACGTACGACCGAAGAAGGACTGAAACGAGAGAAAAGAAAGGGTAGAAGAGATGAATAAATAGTTCACAAGAAAATGGTCATTTATTGCTTATAGGAGTACGAAATATGTAAATATATGAAATAATAATTTTTTTAATGTTTTCAAGGGCGATTTATATTAATTTTTTTATAAGTGGTTTTCCTAAATGTCAAATAAAATTTTTTATATTAGCTATCGTAGCTTAATCTCAAGTTCCTGCGCTTTGATGGTCTTAACTAACTCGGTTTAGGAGCTCACTAAAGCAGCGTATGTTCACCAATAGGCGACCGAACTTTGCGATAGACATCGAGACACCTGCTGCACAAACAGATTAAATTCAGCTCACACACGAAGGGACTTTATGTTCGGCCACCATTTCAGCAATAGCAATCTTGAATGAGCTGGTTTACCTAATATTTTGCTTAGAAAATATATTAACCTGGAACCTGGGACCTGCAAGCTTGTAGTACGCAGCCCTCACCACTCGGCTACCGCGGATGAAGTAGTTGGCTGCTTTGTTTGCTTATTTGTTTGCTCAGGAAGCAAAATTACTTGGCGTGGATATTAGAGTGGTCCAAAAACAGTAAAGTCAGAATTGTAATGCTCTCACCCCCTTGGATTGTTCTATATCGCCAAAAACTAAAAAGTTTTCCATATATTTTTATATGGGAAAAATTAAATTTTTCGTAGAAATGGTCTTGAAAACCAATATTTTTCGATATGAAGACCCTGGTTCTCTTCAGGAGGCTTTCAGTAATAATACCCAAATATTTATTTAACCATTTTTTAATACTAACGATTTTTTATTGGTCGCTCCATTGCATTTTTTTTGGGGTTTTTGTAGGTTTTTGGCGGATCATCTGTAAATTATTGACGTGTTGAAAAAATGGTTAAATAAACAATTGGGTATTATTATTGGGAATCTCCAGCAGATAAACTGAGTTTGCTGGTAGAAGAATATTGATTTTTGACTATTTTATACCATTTCTACGAAAAGTTGTTTTTCCCCATATAAAATACACGGAAAACTTTGGGTGCATTGAGCGACCTCTAAATATTTTTTGATTTAAAAAAAAAAAAAAAATACGGGTCTATTTTTTTCGGTATAGAACAATCCTAGGGGGTGAGAGCATAAAAATTGCGACTATACATTTTCACGTGCATTTTTGGACCACCCTAGCGGGCATTCAACTTGTCGTCGGTAATGCACTCACCGTATTAATTCAAATAAATTCTTATTCAATTTTAATTTAACGAATTAGTATGGTGACTGCATTAACGATGAACCATGCTAGTTTTGTACTTATTCTGAATTCTACGCCCTCTAAGTTTTCGTCAGTGTTGTCATCGAATATTCGCTTGATCCGAGTTAAGTTTGGGAATTGACTCTAGAACTTAATCCGGATCAACTGCGGTTAATTCCCGAGATAATTCCGAATTAACGAGTTGGCCCGGATCCACGCTGCCGTCTGTTTAAGCTTTTAGATTCAGGGTTTACTGCCATTTCTACGTTTCGGTCAAAGCTTGAACACAAGTTTGGTAGCGGCATTTAATATGAAGACATCTCACTAAACCTCAGAATGTGGCAGCCTGATCACAGTAGCGTTTTTCAGGCCGATCAGCTATAAGGGAGGCCGCCCTATGGTTTAATCGCGCCGCAACTTCTCTCCAGCCCGTTATAATTCATTCTGACGGGAAAGCAGCGATTAGATCCCTCAAATGCAGCCACACTTCGTCGAAAGTGGCTGCCCAATGTTGGAGTGTTTTAAAAAAATTAAAAAGGATTGATATAGGTAAGAGGTGCGTACTACAACTCGGCGGGAGCATGGATCGATATTTGGTCGGAGAAACCACTAAAAATATAAAAAGTTTGTTTTTAGAACCAGTCTCCTTTCGGCAGTCAATGAAAAACATCCGGGTGTACTCCTGGCATGCAAGAGCTTCTCATAAAACCATTTATCATTGGGAGGCGTCGCTAAATTGTAGGTCCATCCATTTGTGTTATTGAATTAAGTAACACGTCACAAATTGGAGGAGAAGCCCGGTCAAAATGTTAGAAAAAATCTGAATGCCAAACATTTATTTCATTATCTACCGCAATATTGAGAAGTAATGGTAGACGAAAAATTGTTCTTTATTGCGTTGAATTGCATTTTGCTGTTTAACATAGAAAGTAGTATTCTGAGAATAATGAAGTGTGCGACCAAAAAGCGCAACATTTCAGTACACTTAATTTACTCATAAATTTTCAAAATATTTGACAGCTAAGTTGATCTCCTAAAAGAGAGTGAATACAAAATTTAATTGAATTAAATTCAAAAGGAAACAAGCTCCGAATTCTTGTATCTAAGCGTGCGTTCACACAGGGAGCTGAGCAGAACTGAGCGGAGTCATTCCGAGCGGAGCGGACCGAAGCTATCAAATTGTTGTAGATATATGCAAGTTTTCATACAGAAAGCCTTTTCAGAAGATCTTTGGAGCTAAAAGCTAAGCAGTTTTTGATTTTAAATTTGCTATTTAAGTTTTGTTTTATTTATGATGCTGCTGTAATAAAGAAACAAAATATTTAAATAAAAGCGAATTTCGTAACAAATTTGTTGAAACATACTAAGTAAATAATTTGGCTCCTTTTTATAAAAGATAAGCTATATGGCATCTATGCGTCCGAGAAATTCAGGAAAGCTCCGCTCCACCTCCTTAAATGTGCCCACATACCTGGAGCTTCGCTTGGCGTTGCTCGGCTTTCTTTGTGAACGTATCCTAAGGAAAGCAATCTTTCAGCTTTGAAGTAAATGGCCAATATTTCGGATTTAATTTTATACTATTAAAAAATACCAAAAATCCGTTTTTAGACACTTTAAACTCCAAATATTTTAAAAACTAAAGAGCTATTTGATTAATTTGATGATCCGAATAGGATTGTATGGAAAAAGTATACAAGAACCAGTGGTCACAGGTTGTGCCGCATGCAGTTGCTGGAATTTTGTTCCAGTTTCGACAAACCTACAGCTAATTATAATCTAACTTACGGCGCTTCAACACGTGAACAAGTAAAGACGAGTAAAATAGCGGCTTGCTAGCTGAGCCTAACAAAAGATTTAAGCTGCGAACTTCACACGAATACCAACAGAACTAAAGCCTTTCATGCAGCAGAAACATTTCAAATCTGGCTTTGTCTATTCTACAAATAAGTATATGAATATAAACCAGCCGATACAATAGTTTTATTGTTGGCTTTTACGCTAATAGTGAATTAATTAACACCTTTCAACACGGACTTGACTTGAAAATTATATACTTTCGTATAAATGTCTACATATTCATGTATGTACTTAGTTATGAATGAACCAAGAGCTAACTTTATGCTTTCGTGCCAACTATTAATTCTCACTCAAATGGAGTTAAAGTGAGCAAAAGCCAAGAAAATGGGGCACATTTGGATACGCACACATATGTATATGCACAGGTGTATGCAAGTAGTAGTAGTGTAACGCAGATTGTTGATTTTCGCAGATATAGACGCAGCCGCACACAAATGCCATTACAAAGTATAAAATAAAAATATCAAATAGCGAATAGGCTACAATTACTCTTACACATACGATATTTTCTATTGTTGTTGTTAGTTGTTTTGCTTAATTTTTTGTAAGTTAATGCTGTACATTAGTGTAAAGTGTGCGAGTACAAGAAATTTATTCCTCTTTCTGGTTCATTTGGTCAGCAAGGCTGATGATCTTTTAAGTGTGGCTTTTATTTGGCGTTGAACTAATTACACACTTACGCATTTTTCGTTTCGTTGAATGCATTTAAATACAAAAGTACGTATGCGCGCACAATTAATTCCCGTTTAATGTTGGTTGAGCCAATTATGCATGGAGTAATGGTAATTGTAATTACGGAACAGAAAATGTTGTACATATTACAAAACGCGGTAATTTAGGTTGCGTAAACCATTTAAAGACGTTAACCAAT
>NW_016168964.1:7939-18283 GCF_001687245.7 Rhagoletis zephyria
TGCCACCTGTTTGAAAAGGCAAATTATATTAACTTGATTGAATAAAAAATATTACAATATGGGTGTCAAAGGAAGAAAAAGATTTAAGAGAGCGCACTTTCCAAAATATTTAAAAGAATGTTGCCACCTGCTTGAAAATTTTAATTCGATTAAATCCTACACATATATAAAATTACGTTTCTTGAAGTTTATCATCGATCGTGTTCATCTCGGCGAAGAGAAAGTTTAAATCAAAGTTAGAGCAAGAAAAGAGTGGTCATCTGTTTAGCATTAAAATAAATAATGTTGAATGAATTCCTACAATATACAGGAAGGTTTCCACCTGTCTAAAAAACTAAATCCTGCTTTAACTAAACGAATTATGTAATTGAAATATGTATTATAACTTACGTGTCAGTCGAAAGAGGTTTAAGAAGGTTGCTGTAGTTTGATATTTTGAGCAGGGTTACCACCTGTTTGAAAGGCGGATTTAATTGAATTATACTCAAGTTAAATGAAATAGGTAGGTAGGGATTAAGAACAGGAAATGTGAATATCTCCTATGTGTTTAGCTGTGTTTAAAAATGTCGATAATTATTTAAATAAATTACTTTTAATTTGAAAAATTGGTTTCGTGTGACATGCGGTCTGCGCCCCTCATGCGGATGGGCTGGAATGCAGCGTAAAACCGTTGGGATTATTATTTTTAACACACAGAAGTTTCATACACTCAGCCAAGCGGGTGAGGCAAAACCAGTGGCTATAAAACTGCAACCAATTTTTTAATTTTTTTTTTTAAGTCGATTAAAAAGTTTAAAAATTTTATGCATTTTTGTTAAAGATATATGGAAAAGTTGGTCTGCTCCCCGAACTCCGAACCCCGACTCCCCACCTCCAGCCTACTTCCTGTTACAAGGTTCTTAATATCCTGGCTACTCATATTGGATGCGATTCAATCTACAAGTATAAATTAAATGAAGATTTCAATACCTCAAAAACAATGAATTCCTGCCTTTGGCTATGACTTTGCATCTAAATTAATCACAGATTGCTAGTTATGTGTGCTGAACTTGCAGCAGGTGTGCTTGAATCTCTAAAAAATGGCCAGAAATAACATTTTGTTGTAAAATTACTTTTAATCACAAAAAACTAATAATAATAAAAACGCTTTTGGGATCCAACAATTTTAATTCATATACACTTGTATTACTTCTATGAGTTTAATTCGGCTTTGTTCATCTTAATGCCGCCATAATTTTTTGATTATGATTTTTTTTATATCGCCCACATGAATAATTGTTTGATGCATTAAGTATAGGTATTTATGTGTGTACATAAGGGTGGTAAAAAAACGTAAAATTGGCTCTTAAAAAAATTAACTCCTTGTTTTTTGTTTTTTTTTTTATCAAAAAGAATTTAGAGGTCGCTCAAAGTGCTCAGAGTTTTCCATGTATTTTAAACGGAAAAAAATTTCGTAGAAATGCTAAAAAATGAATATTTTTGCGATCGGAAAACCACGTTTCTCCTCAAGAGACTTCCAATAACAAAACCTAATTGTTTATTTTACAATTTTTAATGCTAAACAAAAAAAATTATAAAAATTATTAATTAAATATAAATTAAATTTATAAAAAATAGTTACTATTAAACAAAGGTTTAAATAAACAATCGTGTATTATCATTAGAAGTTTCCTGAAGAGAAATGATTGTTTCGGATCAAAAAATTTTTATTTTCAAGATTTCTATACCATTTCTGAGGAAAATTGTGTTTTCCTCCCCCAATAAATATTTTTTGATTTCAGAATAAAGAAAAAGGAGTATATTTTTTCGGTATAGGACAGTCCTAGGGGGTAGTAGCATTAAAATTTCCTCTTTCTTTTTTCGACCACCCTAATGTACATACATGGCCATGCGCACACTTGTACTTATATGCAGTAAGTTTGCATGTTTAATGAAAATTAATGATTTCTAATGCCATAACAATAATGGCGAATAAGAAGCGCAACAGCAACTACAAGCAACCGCTACAGCTACAGCATCCTCTGCATATTGTTATATCATTTAAGTATGTTTTTTCTACTCTTTTGTTTTTTCCTTTTGTCACGGTAATGATATTGCTCAGGTTTTTAATGCTGCTTTTGTTTGCCATACTAGCATCTGCATAACAAAGTTGTACTAGCACAAGAACAAAATAATAATAAATGGAAAGAGAAGCGACAAAAAATGTGCTGAGCATTGAAGTAGCTTGTAGTTGTTTTTATTATTGTTGCTGCCAGCCAGCTGCTTTGTGTCATTAATGCGCGCTGGCTGTTTGCTTATTTCTTTGACGACCTTGACTTTTTCACCAAACACCAGCTGTTCAGCTGTTCAACTGCTCAATTGCTCATCAGCAGCAACTCTTTGGTAGCACACCTTTGTTTGGCTGATTAGTAATGCTCAGCTTGTTTTTCGTTTTATTTGTATAAAGCTTCGCTATTCGAGGCTTCTTCGCGGTATTCTTAGTGTTTCTTATTGCCATAGTATAAGCACAGGTATGCATGTCGTGCCACAGCCATTGGCGTTAATGCACTACCCACCACTTTGCTTGGATATTTCAGTTTGCTACCGAGCTGCTGGTTGACTTTAGCATTTTTGTAATGATTATACTCGTAAGATATTTATTTTGTTTGTTTGCTTTTGAGTGCTACTTTGTATACATGTGTGCTGTTTGTGTTGTCTTCCAACAATACAGTAGCTTAATTTGGTTCGTTTTTCAGCACCGTAAAAGACGTTATTAAAATGTCATAATAGTGACATTTGCATTCTAAATTATTTTCGAAGATTATGGGATCAGATACAAATACATATTTTGTGAAAATAAATTAATTTTATGGTGGTTTAATGCAGGTGTGCCACTTGGGAAGATATTGGTAACTCAATTAATTCAAAGTTTTTGAATTATAACGTGCACTGATTTTTTGCTAAAAAAAGCCTTCTGGTATTTTTCGAAAATAGGCAAAGAAAAATTGGTTCACCTTGAACCCAAAGACTTATACCTACTTATGGGTATATTAGACCAAGTCAAAAAAAAAATCTTACAATGCAACCGAAAAATGATTTGACAATCAAAACGTTCGAAACTATAATAATGTACGCCATTTAAGTACTATGCAGACTTAAATTATCAAGGCCAATAAGGAAAGGAGATCCGAGAAAGCACAATCTACTTCTTGATAAAGCTGCACAGTTTGAGAGAGAACCGTTTCCTCATAGTTTTTGTATCTTCTGCAGTAACCATGGTAAGGTACTTCGAGCAGTTCAGCGTGCTTACGTATAATGCAGTGTAAGGTATATCTTACCACTTCAGAGAATATAAGCTTCGACACCTTTGTCGATCCCTCCTAGGCAACTTTGCTTAGAAATTCCCAAGCTCGCCTGCCACAGAGGTAACCCCTATATTCCTATGACCGGTAACCCAAATGAGGTTTAGTCTATTCTAGATGGATAAGCATCTTCTGCAGAGATCGGCGGCAGTTTAGCACAATTTTTGATTTAATTGTAGTGCAACTCACAGCTTTGTTTTCTCCCTGGCTATCACTAAATATGAAAACTTTTTATAATTTAGAGCAGTACGAAGTTCGTTTATAGCCTCCATTATAGCTGAGACCTCAGCCCGGAATACACAACAGTAGTACGGTAGTTGAAATGAGCGCCTCAGGTTAAAGCTGCGTTCATTCTTGAACCACTGTGTGGAATATAGTAGCTTTCTACCCATTCTACCCTGCTTGGAATTTTCATGAAGAAGTGTTTGTCTGGAATAAGAGTTTCAACACAATAGAAAAAAATATATACTTTCCAGAATGCAATAGTGACCCTACAGTCCTGCTTTCCATTGTCCTGTCTCTGTTAACCCAAGTGCAGCAAGAGATGTTGTCTGCTGACCCAATAGATCTAGTGACAAAAGATCTAAAGGGACATTTGGAGCATAATTTGGGCTCAGATCATACTAATCCTATATACTATGCTGAGTAGATTAAGATTAAGGGCACCGTATTAGGATTTCATTACAGAGAATCGGTCTGATCACCGCTAAATAAATCCAGCGGCATATGCTCGGGCTCAACCCCCGTTTTTCACTGATGGCCACTTTGCAAGAATATAGGGCTCAGTTTCTGTAGAGAATGACGCTTAAGAATTTCGCTTTATTTGAAAAGCTTAGAAGTAGCCAGTTTAGTTCCAACGGAGTCAGGAGCATTGTTTAGTATCTTCTGGTAAGAGAACAAGTTCCGTTTTCTCCGAATTGATGAAGAGGCCACAACGAATAGACCATATTGATACATCGTGAAGAGCTCTTTGCATCAATTCAACCTCCAGTTGCCTCAAGGCCTTTGATATTAGCTCTGAATTTATGTTGTTAAAAGCTCCATCAATATCTTCAAAGACTACGAGACATTAGTCCTTGTAACTATAGGACTTTTAGTAAAGATTAGCAGGCAGGCCAGCGCGGTCTTTGTGGACTTGTACTTCAGATAGATAAGTTGATTGCTAGACAGTAGTCGACTGTCAACTGATAACAAAGGAAAACAGGCTGGAATGAAATACTCCACAATAAACTTACCGGCTAGGTGGTGGGGATGGTTCAGCTATGACTTTGACTTTAACTAAAGGTCACCACTCGCGTAAGTACCACCTGATGGTTTATTAATAACTTCATCGTTACAAATAAGAAATTTGCCAGTTTAACGCAATTGTAGGCGCGCACTTTAGCTCTGCCTTCACGACGGTAGATCGTGCGAGAGGCATATCTGACTACGGGTGTATACTAAATCACCTAAACCGACCACATCATACTTTTCATTTGAAAATAACTGGAGGACACTTTCCAACTTAAATACCATGTTAACAAAAACTAAATAAAAAAGCATCTTACTTATCACTACTTACACAAAAGGCAGGCAGTTTTTTTACAATCTATACATTTAATAAAACTAATTATTAAAGAGATATTAATATGAATCTTTAGCCAAAATCAAAAATTTTTCGTTTTTTTTTTCTTTCTGTCTACCTGTATGTTGTCTGCGCATCACTCCAGAACTAATGCATAGAATTGAATGCAGTTTTCACCGATGTATTACTTGAGGTCGTACTTAAAATATAGAAGAAACAAGTTAGCGATATGCCACACGTTTGAGAATTTCCGTTTAAGTAAATTAATGTAAGGTAAATATTGCAATAAGGCTGACAAAAGAAAAGAGTTTAAGAAGGTGTACAGCCGAAAAAAATTTGTGGATGGTTGCCACCTGTTTCAAAACTTGTATTTAATTTAATTGATAAGAGATATCAAATCTTGAAATGTGGGTAGCAAACTGAAGAGGTTAAGAAAAGTTGACTGCCGAAATATTTGTGCCGAAGGTTGCCACCTGCTTGAAAATTTTTATTTAATTAAATTGTGTTGAAAGTATTTGGTACACGACCTGCTCCGGATTTTACAACACGAATAAACCGAAAAGAAGCAACACTGTATATCTTATACACACATATTTACATATTTATCTTTATGAATTCTTGGTCTTGAATAAACCACTAAACTATGAATATGGGTGTGCGTTTTTATTTGGCTCAATAAATTGAAGAGAAATCAAAAATGGCAATATGGGTATCAAACTAAAGAGGTTTAGGAGAATTTACTGACGAAAATATTTATGAGGAGGCTTGCCACCTGCTTAAAGAATTTTATTAGATGATATTGATGAAATGAAATAGTACAAAACGGGTATCAAACTAAAAGGGGTTAGGAAAGTTTACTGCTGAAAAAATATTTTTGAAGCGGATTGCCACCTGTTTAATTCAAGTTAATTTATAAGATAAGCTAAGAATAACAACACAAAAAGGCTTCAAAGGCGCAACGAAGCACGCCGGGAATTTGCTAGTAACAAATATATATATATTTTTTTTTGAGCCAGAATTAAATTTCTGAATTTGCAACCCCATAAATGTTTTTTTGTGTTATCAAAAAATGAAGTTGTATACATATCAGACACTGAATGTAATTTATGGGAATTTGAGCATAAGATCTGCACACCAATAAAACGATAATTTAAGTACCAAACAGGAAATATGTGTAAAGTGTCAATAAAAATTTTCTAACACGCAGTGTTTTTAATTGTTAACAATAAATACTAAACCGAAATATATAAGATTTTATTGTTATTACTTTAAATACAATTTTCCTTTCTAAGCACTTATTAAGGCATCCAATTTACTTGTACCACCCGAGTGAGAGTTGTTTGTTTCACAGTTTCAAAATCGCACATAAAAGCAGTGGGACGCATTAAAGCTTGCTCGCAGATGGTAATTTGAGTATTGCATTACAGCGGTACATGCACATTAACGCACTGCCAACGATCTTGTATAGTAATAGTTATGCACTTGTTTGTTTTTTTTTTTTGATTGTTATACAGTTGTTTTCCTGCCATCAATGCTTAGCCACTTGATTGAGTAAGCATAAAAACCGCAGCAGTAAGCAGCCAATGGAACAAGTGTCCAGCTGTTGTGCGAATTCAAGTGCAGTTTTATGAATTGGCGCCCTATAAAAAGCGCACTAAAGTGAAGCTGGCTGGAGCAGGAAAGCCCAAACCGAAAATGTTTAGAGAAAGAGCGGATAGGAGAAGAAGTGCATACGCTTAGCACAGCTTGTGACTAATTAAATTAAATAAATTTTATAGTAGGTGCCGCCGACAAAGCATGGTGATGGTGACATTTAACAAATTGCAACATGACAACGAAATGGGCGACAATAAAAGTTGATTGTGACTGCAATAAGTTTTATGTGCGTGAGATATTTGAACTGAAAAATAAATTTAATCGGAGAAAATAGTGGTTGTGAGGTGAGGGAGGCGAGGGAAGCGAGGGAAGCGAAGGAAGCTAGGAAGGAATAGTGGAACGCTGAGTTGCTATGACATGAGAATTATGTGTGCAAGTTGCGTTGGATCACGCAGAACCATGTGGTGACAAGCTAAATTGCATCTGGCTGCATTTGCGCAGCAGGCAAATTTAATGCGGCGACAGAGAGTAGTAAAAAAATTATTGGTAAAAAATATGAAAACTGAAATTTGTATTTAGTTTATATAACCATGTAATGGAATAATATAATTTAAAGCTTAAAATTGAATCGTATTTTGATTGGCGCTTNGCATACGCTTAGCACAGCTTGTGACTAATTAAATTAAATAAATTTTATAGTAGGTGCCGCCGACAAAGCATGGTGATGGTGACATTTAACAAATTGCAACATGACAACGAAATGGGCGACAATAAAAGTTGATTGTGACTGCAATAAGTTTTATGTGCGTGAGATATTTGAACTGAAAAATAAATTTAATCGGAGAAAATAGTGGTTGTGAGGTGAGGGAGGCGAGGGAAGCGAGGGAAGCGAAGGAAGCTAGGAAGGAATAGTGGAACGCTGAGTTGCTATGACATGAGAATTATGTGTGCAAGTTGCGTTGGATCACGCAGAACCATGTGGTGACAAGCTAAATTGCATCTGGCTGCATTTGCGCAGCAGGCAAATTTAATGCGGCGACAGAGAGTAGTAAAAAAATTATTGGTAAAAAATATGAAAACTGAAATTTGTATTTAGTTTATATAACCATGTAATGGAATAATATAATTTAAAGCTTAAAATTGAATCGTATTTTGATTGGCGCTTATTGGGTTGATTCACATAAAACTCTTATGTTTGTAATCGCTTAAGAACAAGAAGATGCCGGATTAGAGTTAGATTCATCTGAAACTGCTCGGTAAGGCAAAGAACATAGTGACGCGACAAAGAGAGCGACAAGACAGTTTCGGATAAAAGCGACAAAACCAAACCTTTATTTTTAAATGTGGCAGCACATAGGGAAGCGAAAAGCGAAAAAAGCGACAAGGAGCATAGCGAAGAAAACAAAAAATTTGTTATCGGTTTATGTGTGAGAGCGCTCATATAATCACAAGTGTTTATTCATATCGCCCGCATATAGCCGATATCGGCGGAGCACAATTCGGCCGATGCCGGCTGCAGTGTGCGCGTAGCGTAAGGTTCAAGCCCGGAAAGAATATTTTTATTATACTTTCTATACAAAAAAGAATTAAAAACATTTTTGCATACGTAAAATATATGTATATGACGCGCGAAGTCGGCTCAAAACTTTAAATCCTTCCAATTGTGTGACAACATGAACTTGTGTAGCACAATTTGAAGCGAATCCACTTAGGTGGCTAGGTTTCGCATAATTTGAGGCCATATTAGTTTGCATATTTAACTCTACGAATGCGAATATATATACATAGTTATACTCTTGTTAATGTCTAAGTTAACAGTGGTATAGTTACGCACTGTGAGTTCGGGCCTTAATCTCAATCTTAATCCTGATCCTAATATTAAACTTAATCTTAGTCCTGATTTTAAATCTTGATCCTAGTCTTAATATTAATATTAATATTAATCTTTATCGTAATCTTAATCTTAGTCTTAATCTTATTCTTAATGTTAGTCTTAATCTTAATCTCAATCTCAATCTTTATCTTAATCTCAATTTCTCTCATTCACGTGGTGAAAATCCATTTTGGGAGAAAGCGCTTGTATATCATTTAGCTAGCGATACTCCAATAGTCGCAATGGTCGAGTGAACAAGACACTCGTGTGCTATTCGTGAGATCTGAGTTCGAGTTTCGGCCAGCAGAATTTTTTAAATTTAAATTTTTTTCTTTTTCAATAAATTATTATTATTTTTTTTAATTTATAGCTTTCATTGTTTTAAAAAGGTAAATATGCAGTTTTTAATTTCATTTGATTTTTAGAAATATATTCTATGTATTTACTCTTTTTAATTCATTTTTCATTTATCAATTTAATTTTCTCTTAATTTTTAGAAGTTGTTCTTTTAAAATAAAGAATATTTTTTAATTTCATTTAATTTTAAGGAACTAATTTGTTTCTTTTTTAGTTTCATTTACTTTAATTTTTGGATTTTATTGTTTAAAAAAAGTGTTTAGATCTTATTTTTTTTGAAGGAAAAATATATGTTTTTATTTCATTTAATTTTCAGAATTTTTTGTATTTTTTTTTTGTCTTATTAATTTAATATTTTTTTAATGTTTAGATTTTGTTCTACAAGTAAAAATATATTGTTTTTAATTTTAAGTATTATTTTCTTGTTTTTTGATTGATTATTTTTTTACTTAAATTTTTGATTTTATTTCGATCTAATTTTCCTTTATTTTCATTTTAATTTTTTATTTAATTTTCTTTTAATAATTGGTTTTTATTATTTTAAAAAGAAATAAAATACCGATACCGAATAGTCTGGGCACCTAAAGTTTGCAGGAAAATCTTTCAAAATTCCGGAACGTTCAAACCTCGTATCATTCTATGCGTTTAATTTTACTGCACGCCATACTTTGAAGTTTAGGTTAGCTGAATCCTTATTGCAGACTTACCGAGGATCCAAAATGGACTGCGGTGCGGAGGCGTCGTAGGAAATGTTAAATATCTCTTTTGTTCCGACTATCGAATTTTGCTAGTATCTTCCAAGCGAAAGTGCTGGAGATCCAGAGGGCCTTAGAGAGGAACAGCGTACGGAAAGCGTACATTCTCTCGTATAGCCAAAGCACTTCTGGCACTTGCCTCGCCTATCCACTTAGACTCATATAAAGGGAACTGTATTTGCAAGGAAAAGCGATGCTTCTAGCAACTAGCCAAATACCCAGGTACGGTCACCAGGTTGTAATAACATCAGTGAAAAATGTAGGGCTTCAAGATCTAATTTCCCTACAGTTGATTTGAAGGTTTATATGGCAAATTTTGACTTCTAATGTGCTACTAAATATTGTGCCGGCAGGTTAGATTTCTGTCCAGAATGACTGCCAAGCTACTTGACACCCTCACAGGAATAAAATCTTAGACCGAAATTTCAAGATGGTTTGTGCTAGGTGGCATAGGCGATTGATGTGTGAAAGAACATTCCGTGGGTGTGTCGGGTTTTAGCCCACGTAAATTAAAAAAACTAACGTCCGCCTCTATTAGAATGCTATTTAGGGTGCCTTCAAAGTCTAAGGAAACGCCCAGTGCGAGCTCTCTAAGGGCTAATGCCTGCTCAAAAGTTGCTACAATCTGATGAAAAGTTTTTTCTTGGCTTCTCACAGGCATGCTGACAGCTAGATAATTTCTTAATTTTTTTGCCGGATATGTATATCGAGTAATTTTTCTATCATCTTGAGAAGAAAAGGAGTAAGGCTAATGGGTTGAAAGTCATTTCGATTTGCATAAGGTACTTTTTCTCTTTGGAATTAATACAACTTTCGCTATGGTCCATCCTTTGGCATGAAATTTATTCTCATTAAGGC
>NW_016168965.1:0-6866 GCF_001687245.7 Rhagoletis zephyria
GAATACCCCTATTGTATTTGTTATGCATTTATATAGGTATATACGCTGAAGCTAAATTCGTGGCCGTGACAGTGGCGCATGCGCATATCACTTTGATAGATTCATTAAATGCCAATGGCGACATTGTGCCAACACTGCGAATGACAATGCAATAAAGACAGACAGCAACAACAAAGTCGTCGAAAAAACATAAACTGGACAATAGCTTTTGATTGATGTTGACGCCAGGGAGAAAGCCGTTAAAAGTATCGGCGTGCAGCATTTCGTTTTAGCATTTTTTACTACACAAAATCTACATACATAGATACTTTAGTGGCCCTCTAGGCAAAATATTTTGATTGCAAATATATATGTGTGTGCATACATCTGGAAACTAGGCGACAAATGAACGTGTACACCTTGTTCTAATATCATATTTACCATTATTTTCATGAAAAATGTTTTGCATTAGTTATTTATGAAAATATGGTTCAAACTTTTACACTTATAGAAAGTTCAAAAAAATTCAAAAAATTAATTTAATTTAATTTTTAATATTTTATTCAAAATGTATGCATGTGTGAGAAGTAGAGCATAAAACCATCTAAAAAAATTCTCAAAATTATTTTAGCCGTTTGAAACTTGCATTTTATAAGACTAAAATTCGAATTATATTCTGAATACAATTTTTAAAATTTTGATATTTTTTTTTAATATCTTTGAACTTTATATAAGCGTGAAATTTTGATTTATATGGTTTATATCATAGAATGAATTCTATTTTATTGAATATTATATTAGAACAAGGTGTACACTTTCATTTGTCGCCTAGTGTAGGTATGTTCATATGGATAAATAAAAGTATACAATGTATGCAAATTAAAAGAAATCGAAGAATAACCGGTTTTTAAAATAGTTTTTCAATACATACCTCTGTACAAATGTACAAATTTCAAAAATAAATAAATAAATTTAACCAAAAATTCATACATATTGAAAATCTCTGCTGATAAAGAAGTGTTTCACATTTTAGCATTTTCCTGTGGAGCGTAATGTAAAAGTGCCATTAGGTTTTGGCAAAACATGTGGGCATATTGGCGTAATCGAAATAAAGTCGCCTCTAAGTTTAGTTGCAGCTTTCTCAACAGATATCCCATTAAAACTTATGCCAAAAAGCTATCACTAACTTTAGAGTCGGCGTTATTTTGACTAAGAATATCTCCCATATATTTTTTAGACCTCTTTTTTTATCAAGTTCCAAGAGTATATTCCACTTTTCCGTGTGAGAGAAAATGAGGAAAAACTTGTCGCACATATCATTTTTTTTTTTAATTGAGTATTTCTATATATTTGGAGAATTTAAAAAAAGCGCTTACATATAAATGTAATCTTTCAACAGATGGTGTTTAAAAAAGCATCATAAAATAGTAATTGCAGCAAACCAAACGGTAAGTAAACAGTATGCGAACAAAGCCGGGCGCAACATTTTTTCAGGTATATTTAGTACAGCAAAATAAACAAAAACAACATTGTCCGGCTTTTAGTTCAACCAATTTTGGTCGATATAAAACATATATATATATAATTTAAGAACATTCCATAATAATAATTGCCGGCTGACATAAAAAATCCAAAAAGTGTAAATTCCATGTCATTGAGTAGTGGAAAAACCGGTTAAATCAACAACCAAACAATTTTTAGCTGAAAAGTGTGTATTGACTTTACTTGGTTACAGGAAAACCAATTCGGCTAAAAATTGCTTTTTTTCGCATTAAAATGAATATATGTAAATGCATCAAAAGAAAAATAGACTTACATATGCACATATGTGTGTAGATGGCTGCTTTGTATTCATGCATGTATGTATTGCTGATAAGTTGCAATGTGCAACGAATTGTGATCAAAAATTGCTGATCAACGAATTTTGCATTGCGATTAAACAAAGTGGACAAACAAGTTTCAATGCGTGCGAAAAACTTTGTTAAACAAAAACCTTTGTAAACAATGGTGAAGATAAACTTATAGAAATTAGTGATGGAAATATGTAGTTAAAAATTCTTATTGACTTGCAACTTGCACTTTATTACATTAAAATTTAATGAATCTATAAAATTTCATACCCGAAATTTTTCTAAAAATTAAAAAAAAATACAAGATTGGTGAATTATTTTTTTAAACCTGCTTTGATAACACTATGCGACAGCCGAAACCAGCCCGCACTTTGCTAATATTATCTGAAAGTCTACATATCCAGTAATAATATACTCGATGGATTTGCAAAAGTTAGCTCGTATTTTTATTTTATGGCCTACTAATTTTTCCATGTCCCGGCCTAAGTGGCTTTCAAAAAAGTGGATAAAATTATTTAAATAAATGTCTATGGTAAATTAAAGGTTAAAAGATATGCAGTAAAACTGCAAGGGAAATATTTTCGTAGAACATTTTACATTTTAACCCATTAGCTGCCGCCTGAAAGGGTCGTTTTGTCGCTTACTTGAAGAGACTCTCAAAAAGCAAATTTGGAAAGTCGGGAATGGATTAAAATATTCTAGAGAATGCTTCTTCCGAAAAATGTTACGAGCGGTCATCTCAGGCAAAATGTTCATTTCACCAACGCAAAAGTCTCCAGTAATGAAAAAAAATTGTACATGTACACAGAAAAAACTCAAACTTGTTTTTTTTCTGCAAAGAATTTTTTAAAATAGAGTTTGGCGTTGTTCCTTCCTGGCATAGATTTTTAGAGACTTTTAGGTTAATGACATGAAGTTTTTGACTGAGAAGAAGACCCCATGTAAAATTTTCGGAAGAATAATTTTCTAGAACATATGAGTTCTCTAACGAACTTCCAAATTCCAAGGTGTTGTGGATTTTTTTTTTCATATAATAAATTATGATCGAAAAAAATGCGCAACACCCTCCACAAAAAATTCTAAAAAATCTGCGGTAATTTTTAACGACCTGAGACTTGCATTTTTTTAGACTACTAAGTTTTCTAGACATTCAGATTAAAACTTTTGAAATTTTGATGACAATTTTTTGAAATTTGATTATTTTTTTTTGCAATTTTTGCAAGCTATGAAACTTTTATTGTGGTTACTATTACGGACTAAATTATACTTTAAATAAAAATTATTAAAAATAAAAAAGTAACACAATTTGCAAACAATATCATTTGAATTTCGTTTCTAATTAGTTGAACGCAGGTGTATGCCTTTTAAACTTTTCGCTCCACCTTTCGCGAAATGAAGATTGAAATCGGTAGAATTTGCATTTTAAATAAAGAATTTTTCTAAATAAAAGGCATATAAATAAAATTTTCAAACCGTGACACGTCTCACAAACATATGGCTATCTTCTCAACAACTTTCAGTAGTGTTATCAAAACAACGTTAAAAGAAAATGCTGCTGGTAGGATGGGGAGAAGAGTGAAGTGGAGTTTAGATGTCAATGTATGTTCAACGCCAGGGGATAGTACGTACCGTTGTCTTTGCTGTAGAGATACTACAATGTTGAGTTCTCTAGAACTGACTGTATATCGAAAGTAACGAAAGTGTAAATTTATCTTTTAGGGAACGTGCCCCGCTATTTCTTGCTGAAGAATATGCAATCTCCAAATCCTTGGGCCACATCGTTAAAGATAGGTGGAAGGAAGCATTCGCGAGGAAGCTCTCCAACCACCGTCAAGACACATATATATGTATGTAGTTCGGCAATGCAAGCCTCAACTCAATAACTTTGAGAAGATAGCAGGCTTTTTACCCTAGGTGCTAGGAAGTACCTCGTAAGGTTACATCTGATCATTCGGCCCTCGGAGCCACTGTTAGTATTGGATTGAATATACAACTCTCAAATCTCAGAAGGTCTGCCTATGTATTTGTTTTTTATTGAGCAGATGGAGCTGCAGAAAACTTGAGGAATTACTACCTGGTCACTTCTCGTGTACAATGAAAGGCATGTTGTCTAAGTGCTGGTTTGTGCCTTCCCAAAGAGCAGCCCTTAATACAAAATCATAAGCCACTTTGTTTACAGTCTTCAAAAATATATATGTACATATGTATCGCTCATTCCGCTACGTTGACTTAAAAATCAGTTATGATATTTTAAGATTGAAAAAATTTCTGTTTGTCTTATTTACTCGTATATGGAAAATATAAATTCGCCACGAGCGACCACTAAATCTTAACATTAAGTGCTGCGATTTTGAAAGCACTCGTTTTTCTCGGTGCCAAAAATATTTCACTGGCGATGTTGGAGAAAAAAAGTGCCGGTTTCTTTGAACCAGTCTGATGTAAATATATACAGAAAGAATTAGCTCTTTAAACTAAAGTAAAGCAATGCTGATATATTTATTTGTTACTTCACCAACTTACATTTTAATATATTCTGTAAGTTTTTTATATAACAAGCATTCATATCTATGACAATAAATATTTTGTAAATAACCGAATAAAATAATACATACATATGTTTACAAGCATTCATATACATACACATGTGTATGCACGCAAATGTCGGTAATAATTTTTAAAATCCGCGTAAAAGCTCAAAATCTATTTATTTATTAAGTTTTTGTTTGCTAAGCTTATGCAATTTAAATTGGCGTAATAAATTTACAAGCTTAACATACACTACAGCCTCCTACAGCCTATGTATGTATGTGTGTACTATGTTATATTTTGTTTAACATATTCATAAAAAAGCATATTGAAATTCATGTTCAATTGAATATACTAATGTGCATGCTTATGTGCACCTTTTGGAAATATTCATGCAACAACATTTAATAAACAGGTGAAGTGTGAAAAAATGGCGTAGATAAAGCGATAGCATAAATTTAATTTTTCATAAAAAATTAACACATCATATGCCGTTTTTTTTTTTCGTTTAACGCAATGGATGGAAAAATAATAACTTTAAACCGCATATTATGACAACTCTTGCATTTTCCATCTGATAGCTACCAATTTTACTTTTGCTTTGAAAAAAAAAAAAACAAAACAGAAATAGTTTGTTGGCAAAGCACATATTGTCACGTGTAGTGGCATTGCGCCTTTCTATGACATTCTGACAGTGCTCTGCAGCGCCATTCTTTATTGTTTACACACTTTATATAAGTAATTGCATTACATTTCTATGGTTGTCAATTTTATTATTGCGGATTTTCTACACATTTGACAGTTAAGCGTTGTTTTTGCTGTCTATTAACCTCACATAAAGTTCAAATTCATTAATTTTTTGCAATAAAAAGGTGTATATGGAAATACATATGTATGTGCCTATGTACCGCATTGCGAAATGAACTAGTTTTGATACTAGTACCCTGCGGGACAGTAGTCAAACAATTCAAATTATAATTATGTAAACAATATCTACTATTTTTTCAATTTCAAATATAGTTGCATATAAGCGCTTAATGACATAATTTGATAATTTTTGAGTTGATCTTAAGTTTTAAAAGTCTATTTTTTTTACTTTTTAGTTCGTTGGTGTTCGATTTTTTCTTTTTTTTGAAGTTGGTTCTTTTTATGTTAAAAAAAATTAATTAATTAATTTTTTATAGCCAAAAATTGTTTGCTTGACTCGATTTTTACGATTTTTTTATGGGAAAAACAACAATAACTTGCAATGGCATCTCTTATTATACAAAATTACGTACAACTCTGTTTTAATATACAGTGACTCAAAAACCATTCACATGGTATTTTTTCGTATATTCACAATGTTTTTCAAGTGAATTTTTTTTTTTCAGATGGGAACATTTCGTATACTGGCGTTTTTTTTGCCGCCACACTGCATCTGTACTATCTAGTCGGGTTTCTATACATTCGTTAATAGCACTCGCATAGTTATTTATAAAAAAACTAACGGTTTAAATTAGTATTTTACTCGCTTTATTCGAGCTTTATTCAGACGTTTATTTGGACTGGAATTTGGTATGGAGATTTACGAAATCAATACTATACTCATAAAAAAGTGGGTTGTTGAAAAAGGACACTTGGTATCTCCCATACAGACTGAATTTTTTATAGCACTACCTGTTAAAAATTAACTTCAGTTCAAAGTATTTGATAAGTTAAATGAACTATTAAAACACGGGTGTCGATCGAGATGGTTATGAAAATATTTATTTTTAAACTACATGTAGGACGGTTGTAAAGTAAAACGCAAAAATATCTTGATCTCAGCGAGGAAGGTGGGGGTAATCTTGTTATAAATAAAAATGTAACACAAAATCAGATTATATGGAATTTCATTGAACATCAGCAATGCAATGAAGTTATATTTTTAGCAGGGCAACAGAGTTTTTTGAATCTTAAATATATGGTTTTTAGGTAATTGAATTACGTTGACAAGTGATAATTATGGTAGAACAAATTGTGCTACGATTTTTAGAAATAAATTTTTTTAATTGATAATTGCCCATTTCAAAAGATTTCAAAGATTTCCCCATACATGTACATATGCATAAGAAGTTCGATGTTTCATACTTTATGAATATATGTTTCATAACTTGAAAGATTTTGGCCGAGTGCAACACAGCACGCCATGGAACGGAGCTTTTACCTTTGGTTTGTGTTAACCGAACATTGAAAAAACGGCCCTAAGACAATGGTTAATGTTTTTAAACATCTAATAAAATGCTAATGAAGTTTAAATTTCTGCAAACCCACTTTTATGCCAGCTTAAAATTCAACTAAAAATTTTTAAATTTTAATTTTTTCGAATCTATATATATAAAATTAAGTGGCAAAACTACCTGTTCGCATACTCCTCCTAGACGGCTTGCCCGATATCAAAGAAATTTTCAGGGGTGATTGGGGTCTGTGTGGAGGGTGCACATAAGAAATTTCATGTGTGTATCTTTGCACGTTTTGCAAAAACAAAAA
>NW_016168965.1:7776-18280 GCF_001687245.7 Rhagoletis zephyria
AAAAAAAATTTATATAATAATTTTGCATTTGGAAAAATTTTAGTCATTATGGAACTAGTCACTAAATTGTAGGTTAGAAATTAGTATGTATGTCTGGGTGCGCTGTTATCACAGCGGCTAGGTATATTTGTACGAGCATACACAGCTCTCTTGTTCAATTGAGTATTCGAATAATTTAATTAGCATCTTTTATTTTATTTCTGTTTCATTGCACAAATAAAATATATTTTCACGCATGAATTTGTTTTTTCTTGCGTAGATAAATAAGTTGTTGTTCCTATCATTTAACAAAGTTCAAGCGTTCATGTTGTCAATTATTCAAAGTGCCTTTTATATTTATACACTCAACTTTGTGTGACATTGTTTTGATTGAAACTGAGTCATTTGCAAATTTATGTAGTACGTAGTACTTTCTGTATAAATTCAAATACATATTCATGCAAACCGTTATATACTTTGTTTTGAATTTTCACTTAATACAATAGCAGGATTTGAGCAGCAGTGAAATTCCTATGAGTGCATTAATTGAAATTGATTGAAGTGTCACAGAGGTGTTGAGTGCCCGTATATTTATCGTTATACAGTAAGCATTATACATACATACATATGTATGCATATTGTACGTATGAGCATACACATATGTACATAAATATTGCACTTTCTTTGTTATTGTTCTTTTCAAGTAAGTGTCACAGTTTAATTGATAAAGCGTGAGAATATGGAGGCACAATTTTCAAGCAATACGAATGCAGTAACTTGCCAACAAGTAATGGAAGGCAATAAATGACATTAAATAAATCGCAGAAGGAATTCCAATTACGTATTAAATTTTTTAGTTTAGACTTTCTGTGAAACTGTTCAGCCAACGTTACGAAACTGAGCTGAGACTTTTAACAATCAGTACCTTTGAAATACCTAAACTTTATTAAAATATTTATTTACCAAATTAAGCTAAATAACTTAGTTTTAGTGCCTCATTTACATTCTATTATCGCTTGGATTTGTTAGGTAAATAAAAGATTTTGTTATACACATTTGCATTGCCATTTTAGTTGCGAAAAGGAATAAATTGAAATTCCCACAGAGTCACTGGCATTATGTCTGTGAGCCCAAATGATGCAATCCATGGCCAAATTATTTCGAATGTGCAATTAACCAACTAGTATTTACATATGTATTTATATATGTACGTACATATGTACGTCATATACGCACTGACCATGAACTCTTTGTTTTAGAGCGCATAAAAGTTGGTGCAACGCATACATACAAATGTAATTACAAATACTATCTATAGCTATCGAAATTGTAAACAAAACCACGTACCGATGTATGTACCTCAAAACACCCAACAAAGCTAAGCTTACGCTAACTGCAATGCAAATGGGTATCCCCAACTAACCATAACTCAAATTGATTGACCGAATTTGTGTAACTCAGGTGTGCAATTGTATACGTATGTGAGTACATATATGTACATATGTACAATTGCGCATGCGCAAAATCACCGCACGACCGCTAGTAACCGTCAATCGTTGGTAATTTATTTAGTGGCCAGCTATTGAGCCATTTTATTAGCCTTTAATAGGTGAGACAACAGCAAACGGAACTATACAATAGCGTAACAACAACAACAACAACAACAGCAATCGCACTTGGTCGGTAATTCCAATAATAGTTAAAACAGTTTCTGATTACTTATTGCCATTTTGATTTATTTTTGTGGCTTTGTGACACGGCAGTATACATACATACTTACATACGTACATGTCCATACATAGAAACGCGTGCATGTGTGTATTCATTCATAAGTTTGAAAGCATTACTTAATTAAGTTAGTCTTCTTCATTTGGAACAATTTTTTATTGCTATGCGCGTCATCGTTTGGATACTTTTTTGGAAACAATTTTCAGTTTTTTATGGAGGTACGTACATACATACCAAGGCACATTAAACAGGTAGTATCAGTAGAGCAAAAACAACATTTGCGTGTATTTTGTTGTTGCTTCTGGTATCGAAAGTGTCAAAAACTGTTCTGAATTTTTTCTTCTAAATCAAAGCGTGCCATGTGAAATACAAAAAATTATAAAAAATAAAAAATTGAAATTGGAAAAAATAAAAATTGTTGCAACTTTCTTTCCTAGTAAATTTGTTTGCTTCTCGAAGCATTGATCCATCCTTTGCAAGGGCCAGTAATCAGCGGTTGTGCTGCCGAGTTGGGCGAACGTTCCAAAAGCTGCTATTCAATCGCTTGTTTTGTATGGAAAAAGGTTTCACATGCAAATGGATTTTAACAATTCAGAATTTTTGTGAGAAAAAATTAAAAATATTTGACATTTTCGAGACCAAATAATTTGAAAATAAATCAAATCAGCTGCTCTACTGATACTACCTGTTCAATTTACCTTGATACATACATATGTTTGTAGGTCAAAACTTTCAAACACAAAATTCTTCAGTTCGAAAGGTTGTTGATTTTAAACTTCACAGACTGGCACAGTTCCAGAATTAATACATACATATGTATTCTGCCTCAAAGATATTCTACAAAGAAACAACACAATTATACTTATCGTCACCTATGTAAAAGATTTTCGTAGGCACCTTTTTGACGATTTTTAGGTATAGATGCAGTTATACTTACGGTGACCATATTAACCAACGTAAAATAAAGCACATTTTTTTCAAAATGACTTGGAAATACGTACATACAACTTGTATGATAAAATACCTTGTCCATATCGTAATTTAAGTCAAATATTTACCATTTAATTATATTATTTAATTGTATAAGTTCCCCTGATGTAGCGAAAAATGAAGCCAAATCCTTTTCAAGGACTTCGCCATCCTTTGCTACCAAAATGCGTTTACCATACTTCATAATCCACTGGAGCCTTCATTTTTCCACCAATTTTTACTAAAAACCAAAAAAAAATATTTATTTTGGTGAAAATTTTTTTATAAAATTTCAAAATTGTATTGTGTATTTTTTGTTTTGGGAGGACCATACAATTATTTTCAACTAGCTTTTGTTATGTAACATTTATTAACTGGAACAGAAGAATACATTTTCTTCAAAGCTGCTACTTTTTGTGCATTTCGCACTAAAAAATTTAATATAATCAAATTAAAATTCAGAAATCAGGCTCAACTGGTCTCCTGCAAATATTGTAAGCTTTCATAAAAAATAACAATTAATCAAATTAAGCGAAAAATGAAGTGAATGAATGCCAGTTTTGAACCACTGTGCAGCAGGGGGTTTATTATTCTCTTTCAGTGGAACAGGAAACTCAGCGTGCAACACGATCCTGGGCACAACTTTCCCTGTGCTTTATAGATTGTACAAAGATTCCCGATTAAATAGAAACCCTTAAGTGGGGTGCGAAACAAACTGGCGAAAGTTATAATTATATTTTATAAGGGACATTTTTATTTTTCATATTCTACGTTTAAAAATTTACCTCTGAAAAATGCAGAGCCGATTTAAAGGACAGTTTAAGAAATAAAGGACAAAAGGCGTCCTTTATTTTGAAAAAAATATAAAGGACAGGGGGTTAAAACAAAGGACTGTCCTTTAAAATAAAGGACGGCTGGTCACCGTAGTTATACTATATACTATATTTTCAAATAAGATCTTTCGTTTCGTGTTATCAGCTTTTGGATATCTCATTTAATTTCTAATATATTGACCAAAATTATATCGGTAATTTAGTACAAAACGAGTAAACTAATCATATTTTTTTCAGTTTTTGTGTTTTTCTCATAAATTTCTTTAAAACGACACATCTCAGAAAAACTTTCGGAAGACGTATAATTTATTTAATTATTATTTACAATCGTCTCTTTACTTGGCAGTTCAGTGAATCCCGCTGAAATTGAATTGAAATAAAAGCAAGTATACCAAAAACCAAATATGTCCATTAGGGCGGAGTAATTTAATTTCGAAAAAAAGTTCTACGTTCGATTCTAAGCCAAAATAGTGAACAAAGCTATAAAACCAAAGATGATGTTTGACCCTCCCAATTTTTTAAATTAAAATAAGTTTATGTATTATAAATTTTTCTAAACGAAATACATTTTTTTGTTTTGGTTTTGTGCTCTTTGGCATTGATAATGTTCGTTAAGCTTGTTTATTTCGTTAAATTTTTTTTGGTAGAATGAAAAATAAATTTCGAAAAAAATACAATACACTGATTTTGATTTTGCAAATTAGGCGGATCAAACGTAATTTTTGGTATATGTATAGCTTGTTGGCCAATTTTGCTTAAAATTAATCGTAGAATTTGCAATTGCTATACACTTTCTTCAAATATTTCGTTCCGAAGAAATTACTCCGCCCTAATGTATGTACATATATATGTATATAAGATATTAAAATCACTTTCGTAATTAATGACCAGCAGGGTTGGCACTGATTGCAGCATCATTTTTTTTTAATTTATGTTTTTTTTTTATATACTACTTATATACATTTGTATGTGTGTATATATGTATCCATGTGCATAAATATTTTAATGTCTACTTTTTTGCGCCCGGCGAATCCATTGGTGTTCGTAATACAAAATGCATTTACGCCTAGTCGCGATTGCCGCAGCTGGCGTTCTTTCCGCTTGTTCTTTCTGTTTATTGCTGATTGTGTTGCTGATTACACTGCGCTATGAACGCCAATCCGCTGCTGCTGCTTTATTTCGTACCACCAAAAAGTTTGTTAATACAAGCAATATGCGCATGCCTGCCACCGCACCCGCCTGCTACAATGCAATGGCGCGCTTTAACTTGCCGGCCATTCACATTCGCAATGGCGACAAGTTGTCGAGCTGTGAGCAACGGAAACAAGCGTTGAAAAAATATCGCGCTCATATTGGCATAAAAAGCGATGTTCGCGCATATTTTCGCTGTAAATATGGTAGGCGCCGAAAAAAAATAAAAAAATAAGCAAAGAATTCACACAACTACGCACACGCGCTTTCATACTAAAATAGCGATAAAACAGGTGAATTTAATTTATTGTATAAACCTGTCACATCGCTAAATCGAAAGTTGGTTTCGCAGCGCATTCCAGTCTTTGTTTTCTTCGGGCTCCCTGTGGAGTTGCATATCTGTTGTATACATACATATGTTTTATTGTTTTAATTCACCACTTACTATTATACAATTAGGGGATTCACAAGACGCGTTAACGTCGTAAAATCTTAAGCCTATTTTTTATATATAAAATAACGGATAAAATGCTTTTAGAGGATTTCTAACTACACCGAAATGTTTTTAATTCGATAAAAAAATATATAATTAGCCCCCCTAGAACCATTTTAACTGTTATTTTACATAAAAAAAATGTTAAGCTTAAGATTTTACGACGGTTAACACGTCTTGTGAATCCCCTAAATATAAACATAGTAACCCAGAAATACTAAGCCAGTGAAAGACACAATTAACTCGAATTAATTAATGAGATGAGATGGAAAGCTTTTTATTTAGTTATTTTAAGCAGTGTGGTGAAATGGCGTAGTAATTTGAAATTTGGCTTTAAATGTGTGAATGTATACATGTAAATATGTTTCATCCAATATACACGCTGCAAAAAAACTAAAAGTTTGAATACGCAAATACAGAAAGCCTTGGTATGATTAAATGATAACCCGAAAGTTTACGCCCACGACCAAGGCTGTGAGCTTATGGTTTTGCAAAGAAACAGAAAATTTTTGATAATTCCAAATATTTACACACAAATATAAATACTTATTTAGCGTACTACGTATGTATGTATATAGTCTGAGTCACTTAATTTTAATTCGCAGTACTTTATCAGCAGGAAATAACACTTGATGAGTGTTTGGTATCCGGAATGTGTTTTTATGCTATCAACAGCATCCTAAAAAAATTACGCAGATCGTTTTATCAAGCCTTTACTCAAATCCAAGAACTGAACCGAAAAAAAATTAAAAATGCTAAGCTTGTATTTACAGTAATACTGAAACTTTGCACTCGCCATATTTTACTGTATTATATTCCCAGAGCGAAGAAAGCTCCGCAATTATGTGTAGAATAGCTTAAAATGTACGGTAACTACGCTCTAAAAGATTGCCATTGCCAAATCTACTTCACGAAATTCGACGCTATTAATTCTACCAATCCATGAGACTATGTACGTAATAGGGCAGTTGGATAAGTCAGCGAATTTTTTAATTTCCCATGTGGTAACTTTAAATTCCGCTCATGTCCACGATCAATTTTTAAGCTTGAGCAAGCTACGTCATTTAGTTTTTAGGGACTTTGCACTGAATTCCGTTGCGGTGGTAACCGCCTAAGTGAAAATTGTTAATAAAATCCCTGGAATGATATTAGACGGTCATATAAAAAAATGCCAGAGGCTGTTATAATCCCAACTGAGCGGATGCAATTCCTTTTACAAGAATATTTAGTAGGGTGATTCAGAAAAAAAATCGTTTAGACGCCAAAATAAGTCTCAGAAAATGTGAGCCCTTAATATTAATATTAAGAATGTCCGCAACGCACTATTCGATTTCATATAAGAATAACACAGTAAATTATTATTTTTTTTTGTGAATCACCCTAATATTTAGGCATAAAAAGCTACCCGAACGATGGGTGACTCTCGACCATAAGTGCCACCACTTCGAACGAGTTTTTGCCGTTATTAAACCATAATCCAGACGAAGTTTGTTTAGGCCTAGACGAAACATAGATCAATCACAACACTCTATAGACCAGCTAACCGTCAGCGTTGTGGACCAAGGAAGGCGCCAAAGGTGGGTATTATCATGGCCTTGAAAAGCGAAAAAACGGCAGTTATTATTCTACGTTAATAGGCAGATTTGACATTTACTTAAAATTACCGTAAGAATAATCTGCGCTACTACCAATTATTTGAAAGCGATAAAAAAAATTAATAAAAGCTACACTAAATGCATCGAGTTAAAAGCTGAGAATAAAACGCCTTTCAGCTTAATATATATCTTTATTCCAAAAGTCACTGACTTATCAAACTGCTTATGTAATTACATATATGCTTTACTAGCGTCCTTTGTATAATTGAAGAGAGGTCTGTTTTTGAAGTAATTAGTGACGACGCTTTAGGTTCATTCAAATAGGCTTCTCTACTGGGATCTAAGCAAAGGTTGCCATGGCTAAACACTCTTGCTTATCTGGGTTCCGGGACGAATTGGTATTGAAAGAAATTAAATTATCGATAAACTATAAAAGAAAGAAGCAACAACCCCTTAATGGGCTGAGAGCCCTTCTTTGACATTGGAATGGACTTCTGGTTAAAACAATGGGCTTCAGGACTCTTTAACTCACTACTGGCAATTCATAGTTATTCCCTTTTTTCAATAAGAACGTGTTCACATATTTCAGAAGTCCAGGACCAGTTGAAGTTCGAAGGTCTTTTAGAGGTTGAAAAAGTCACTTCCGAGGAAAAACTTTCTAACAAAAGTTACGTACTTTTATCCTCAGAATTCAATAAAAACATTTCTCTCCAGAGTAGAGGGGGTGAACGGGTGATCTAGGACATCCTGGAGATTATGCAACCCAAATTTCTTGCAAACATATCTACTTATATAAAACAAAACTAAATCGACGACTTTTACTTACTTAATCGCAAAAATATTGATTGCGAAACATTATGTATGTACATATTTATGTATGTAGTAGATACATATCATCGTTTAAAGTACAAAACCGCATATCTGACTTTTGTGCAAAACCTCATAACTGACTTGTGTGCCAGAAAAGATATTTACTGACCGGACGCTCCTCCATTCATAATAAAATATCGCTACTTAGATATAAGAAGAAGAGATAATTGGCGATAAAAAAGAGAACCGTTTTGAAATAAGACAAATTTTATGCTCTCTTATACAATTAAGGCAAACTTACATACGAAGTTTTGCATTTTCTTGATACGCGGTTTTGTTCTTTAAAACGACGATATGTAAATATTTATTCCCAAACCATGAAGCTCAAAAATGCATGCTGGAAAAATATAATGCTACCCATACAAACTTATTTACGTGCATGCATAACTTTGATCACTAATTAAATTCTGAATTAATATCTTCATTTTTTTTAATTTTTTTTTTTTCATTTCAGGTAAGCGGTGTATTGTTGTAAAGGATGACTTCACCAAAGACATGTAAATCATTTAAATATCCGTAAGTTGGCTTATTCAGTTTTAATGACAATTTTTTCGCAAAATCCAAAATGTTTTAGTAGAAATTATGAAAATGATAAAATTACGTTGGATTCGCTAAACAAAAATTCATGCCACACTGTACATTTTACTTCTATTAAAATATTAAAAGTTTTTTTCATTTTTTTTTTTTTTGGTTTAGTTTAATAACGGAAAGCTTTCTTTTTTTTTGGAAGCTACTAAAAACTGGGTGAACTAAATTTTCAATAAAGCTTTTCACAAATAAATACAGCACAGCAGAGTTGACCAAAAGCAAAACAATTTGAGCGTGGATTTCATTTACAATAATAAACTTTTATGTACATTCACACACAAATATATAGGAATGTGTATATATATGTATGTATATTTATGGCATAATAGTTTGAAAGAAAAAAATGAAATTTTTTCTTGTTTTCGCTGAAACTTTTGACAATGTCACAAATGTCATTGGTAAAAAATTTATTACCGGCCTGGACACTAAAACGTGTGTATAAAACTAGCAGCTGTATATGCGCGAAAAAAAATAAAAATCGCAACCGTTATACGCCACGGTTCGCTAGTAGTAAATTTAAACTAAATAAATTAAAACAGTGCGTCATGGCTAAGGAAAATACAGATGTACATACATACATACATATGTACGGCACCAAATAATAAATAAATAAACGAGAGTAAATGATCGCTGAATTATTCATACCAATAAATTTTGTGCTGACAATAAGGTAAAATGGGATGGAAAAGCGTGTGCTTGTTGGAAAGAGATATCATTCGGCATGGGAATTAACTATACCGCTTTGTTGAAATAGCGATTTTTAATGAGGTATACTTTTTGCAAATATCAAGTACAAGTACAAATAAACAAATACATACTTCATACATTTATGTACACTGGCAACTACATAAGTAAATTGTTAACTAAATACAAATGTATTCAATGCCAGATGCTGGGCGTGTTCTCAGGGCACTAAAAACTAAAAAAAAGGCAAGAGCTTTGAAAATGTTTGCCTTTTTTCAAAGCTCATTTTGCCTTTTTTTAAGGCATCTTTTTTTTAATTTTGTTATGTACTTCCTTTATGTACAATGTGTATGTCCAATAAAAGATATTAAAAAATACATACAGTGGTCAAAAAATTATAGCCGTATCACTTTTTGCCAAGTTTTAACGTATTATTTTCGTTGTTATTTAAATTTGGTTAATTTTTTATAAAAATATAGTTTATTCTTTAACAAAACTCCTTTAAATCCAAGTTTCCAAGTTGTGCAATATAAAAAAAAATCCAAAAACTTTCGTACAAATTTCGAAGTTTTTTAAAAACTCTAAAAAATTAATCCTAGTTTTTAGCCATTTGAAACTTGTGCTTTCTTCTACTAGAATTCAATGTGCTAAAAAACTCCATACTCAAAACCTAATTAAAAACTCGAAATTTTTACGAAAATTTGTTGAATTGATTTTTTTTTTAATTGCATAAATTTTTAAGGTATAGGCACTCGATTGTTACATTGCAGATATGTAAGTGCATTTTTATTTTGGTACAAAATAAAAAAAAGGGAAATTTTTTTATAGTCAAAAGATTGGTACAATACAGCGATCATACTAGCTATCATAGTAGCACAATGCCACTAAATGCATTTTAAAATTTTCAGGCAATAGCCTCTTTCGATTATCGATTATATTTTTTTTTTTGTGTGAAATGTTTTATTTTAATCAGTATTTTTCTTTTAATCAAAATATGTTGAAATAAAAGTGGAAAAAATAAAAATGTTTTGCCAAAATCTTATTGAAAAACGCTCTCAGAATTTGGTTCAAAAACGGCCTATCACAAATGAAAATGTATTGAGCTGGTGCTGAAATAGGGCGTTTTCGAACCGAATTCTGAGATAGAGACTTCTTCAGCCAAATTCTGAAATAGGGCGTTCTTGAAAAGTTTTCTGAGATAGGATGTTTTTGAGCTGGCTGCCGAGATAGGTCTCTTTCCAGTTTTGTGAAGATTGGATCCGAACTACCTTGGCTCTGACCTCACTGAAGAAAACAGCAGAAGTCAAATGACCAGCAAATTGCTTAAACTTGCTAAAAAATGTATTATCACTATGGTTAAACTATAGACCTCTATTTACTTAGGAGCACTAAGGACCGACTGATGGTACTACGGATCAGCCAAGCTAACCTAACCAGCTGAACATGGCTGAGCTAAACAAAAAATTAGGAATATGGAACATATTTTCAAAAATTAAAAATCAAGACCATTTCATAGTTATTTTGTAAAAAAACTGTCAAACTAATAGATAGGAGAATGATTATAAAAACAATAG
>NW_016168966.1:0-2655 GCF_001687245.7 Rhagoletis zephyria
TAAGTTTGTTCTTTAGTAAATAACTTAATTGCATCACACATAGGTTGAGGAATTCCTATTAACCCAACTTTATTAGGTCCTTTCCGAATTTGGATATAACCTAATACTTTCCGTTCTAAAAGAGTTAAAAAAGCTACTCTAACTAAAACACAAATTACCAAAATTAATCTAACAATAAAAGATAAAATAAACTCAAAAAAACAAGTACTATTTGTAATTAAAATTACATAAATAAATTCTAAATTTATTGCACTAATCTGCCAAAATAGTACAACTAATAATATTCTTTAATTAAAATATAGTCTTTCTAATATCTGGTCATTTCGTACTAAGATATTATAATAAATTAAAGATAGAAACCAACCTGGCTTACGCCGGTCTGAACTCAGATTATGTAAGAATTTAAAAGTCGAACAGACTTAACATTTAAGCGACTACACCTAAAAATATATCTTAATCCATCATCGAGGTCGCAAACTTTTTTATCGATAAAAAAAAAAAATTCAAACAAAAAATTACGCTGGATAACATTAGGAATAACAGTAACTTAATCTTATAACCGTTATTAACGGATCAATAAATCATAAATTAATGATTTTTAATAATTACAAGTTTATTAAATTTTAACATCACCCCAACAAAATAATTAATAATATTAAAATACAATGTATCCAAAAATTTAAAATAATATTAAATATAAAGATTTATAGGGTCTTCTCGTATTTTAATTAAATTTTAGCTTTTTAACTAAAATATAAAATTCTGTAATAAATTTACATGAAACAGCTTATAATTCGTCCAACCATTCATACCAGCCTTCAATTAAAAGACTAATGATTATGCTACCTTTGCACAGTTAAAATACTGCGGCCATTCAAAATTATTCAGTGGGCAGGTCAGACTTTAAAAATAACTCAAAAAGACATGTTTTTGTTAAACAGGCGAGTATATAAATTTGCCGAGTTCTTTATATAAACTTATCAAATAAAATTATATGTACAATATAAAATATACTAATTTTATCATTATTAATTTTCATAAAAAATTTATGAAAAAATTTTTATAAAAACTTAAAATAATAGTAAATAATAAAAATTATAAAATAATTTATAACAAATTTACAAATGATTGAAAATTCTATTCATACATTTTATATTAAAATTACTAATTTTTAATAATTTATTTTAAAGCTTATCCCTTAAAATATTCAAATTAATAATTTTTTTATTTTAATAAATAAACAAAAAATTAAAAACTTGTAAATTAAATTTATTTCTAAAAAAACTAGATACCTTTATAAACGAATAACATTTCATTTCTAATTATCTATTTTAAATAATTTTGACACATTAACTTTAATAAATAATTAACTCTTATAAAATCGAGATTAATAAATAATTATTAATTATTTGATAAACCCTGATACACAAGGTACAATAAATAAAATTTTCTTTTTAAATAATAATTTTTCAAATTATTTCAATTATCTTTCACAATACTTAATAAACTATTATTAATATTATTTTTTCACTACAAATTACTAAAACATTAAATTATATAATTATTTTTAATAAATTATAAATAAAATCAATATAAATTAATAAATAAATATTAATCAATTTATATTGATTTGCACAAAAATCTTTTCAATGTAAATGAAATACTTTACTAAATAAGCTTTAAATTGTCATTCTAGATACACCTTCCGGTACATCTACTATGTTACGACTTATCTTATCTTAAGAATAAGAGCGACGGGCGATGTGTGCATATTTTAGAGCTAAAATCAAATTTTTAATCTATAAAATTTTACTATCAAATCCATTTTCATTAAATATTTCAAATTTAAATTCACTTAAATAATTTTATTGTAACCCATTTCTACTTAAATATAAGCTACACCTTGATCTGATATAAATTTTAATAAAAATTATGGAAAATTATTATTCTTATAAAATATTCTTATAACGACGGTATATAAACTGAAAAACAAATTTAAGTAAGGTACATCGTGGATTATCAATTACAGAACAGGTTCCTCTGAATAGACTAAAATACCGCCAAATTTTTTAAGTTTCAAGAACATAACTAATACTACCTTAGTGTTAATATTTACATTTTAAATAATAGGGTATCTAATCCTAGTTTATTAACAAAATTTATAAGCTTTAATTTAACTAAAATAAAAATTTATAAATTTAAAATTTCACCTAATAAATTTACAATTATTTTATTTATATAAAATTTAACTTACACTGAACTAATTTTATTTGCATTATTTGTATAACCGCGGCTGCTGGCACAAATTTAGCCAATACTATATGAAATTACTATTTACAAATTTCTTTGATTAATAAAACTAATTACTGAGAATATAATAAAATTTACTTATTATTTAAATAAATAAAAATTCATGCAAAAACTTACATATAAAATAAATCAATAATAAAATTTTAAGCTAAAATAAAACTTTAATATTATATAAAATTAATTTAAATATAAAACTTTATAATTTCAATTAATATCTATAATAATAAAATTTAAATAATATCACATAAAAATTAATTTTTATTTAAATAAAATCAATTAGTATTTCTCTCCTCAACAAATAAACAGACCCCCTATCATATTTATTTATATTTATAAAAATAAAAT
>NW_016168966.1:4495-12741 GCF_001687245.7 Rhagoletis zephyria
CTGACGCCCTCATGCACGATCATGCGGTCTTGCATCTACCCAGAAATCAGTTAATACATTTTACCACGAATTGTAAAAGTGGTGAATTAACAAGGAAAAATCACCGTATTTAGGTATATCAATTGCTTCATTTGAAAGATACTTAAGCGATCATTTAGCAATGTACCGGAAAACTTTTCATCCTGTGGGACAGCGAGGACTCTTGGCCCTCCTATAAAGAAAACGCACTTCTGTACTCTTGAGTTTCCCTATAAGAACTTTTATTGGCATACGCATCGCACCAATGTTGTAGTTGCAAGATCATACAAAAAGATTACGCATGATTGGCGCAGATCTCACAGGTGGAAATAAGGCCATCAGTAAAGCTCATGACACCAAAAGGGAAATGGTATTCCATATGGTACCACCGCGTTACTATTATTGGCCTATGTGTGAGGAGGATACTGCGCCTTAGTGGTTTCAACTTAAATCAAAAATTTTGACTTTACAGACTAATTTTGTTTTTAAACGCTCTATTGCATTGGCTAACGTAAAAGCTCTTATTAGGTGCCGCGAAGTAAGCGGGCATTGGCTAGTCTCTAATAAACTTCTCCCCTTTTTGCGTGAAATCGGCAATAGAAAAATACGTGTCTTTCCTATAGGTTATTTGCCAAAGCACCAAAGATAATTACTAAAACTCATCGTTTATTAATTATATCAGCGTTTAAGCATCGAATTCGTAGTCGATGGTTAAAATTTGTGAAAAATTTCATTGATTAATTTATGTAGTTGATCATGGCTTTGAACAATGTGCAAATTGAACGGTTGAAGGGGCGTGAAAATTGGGACACGTGGAAAATCCAAGCAAAATCTTATTTGGTCATAAAAGGCTTGTGGACATATTGCGAAAAAGAGCCCACGGCAACAACTGATGCGTCTGCAGATTTAAAAGCAAAATCTGAGCTAACCTTGTTGCTCCAACCAGTTAATTTTTCGTACATTGCCGAAGCACAAAGCACATTTGAAGCATGGGAAAATTTAGAAAAGGCTTTCGGGTACAGCGGTCTGGGGCGTAAAGTGATCGTTTTGCAATTTGCATTTGGTATCTTTAAAATTAAAAGACTGTCAGTCGATGGATGATTTTGTGAACAAAATGATGATTTTGTGGGCGAAAGTAAAAAAAGTCGGTTTCAAATAGATTCAGATGTTGTCGGAACCTTAATGCTTGGGGGACTGACTGACGAATATCGTCCGATGGTAATGGCCATCGAAAATAGTGGCCAAGAAATGACAGCTGATAATATAAAAACTTTATTAATGCAAGATGTTTCATTTGAGCAACACAACAATGAGTCAGCTCTTCTGTCGAAAGCACACAAAAAAAAGTATATAAGCAAGGTATAAAGAAGTTCAAAGGTAAATGTTACGAGTGTGGAGAACAGGGCCACATAGCTAGAAATTGCTCACGGAAAGGTGGCAAGAAAGTTGTACTGTATACGTCGTTTGTTGCCCAAATGTCATCAAACAATTGGTTTGTTGACTTAGGTGCATCAGCGCACATGACATCTAACATTCAGAATTTCAAGAATTTTCGAAAAACGGCCATCAGTGAAGTAATTACAGCGAATAGTTCCAGGCTTGAAGTGAAGGGTGTTGGAGATGTTGAAGTGTAGTCAGCGTGTGTTGCGCGAATTTACTATCAGTTAGCCAGCTGACTAGTCGCAACCGAAAAGTTACTTTTACAAAAAAAAAACTGCCATATTGTTGATAGCAGCGGAAATTTACTGGTACGTGCGGCTATAGTTGATGGTATGTACAAACTGAATATCCTTTCACATCCTAATATGTCGACGGCGGCGATTGTATCGAAAGTGGCTGTATCAGCANAAAAAAAGGCTGCCATATTGTTGATAGCAGCGGAAATTTACTGGTACGTGCGGCTATAGTTGATGGTATGTACAAACTGAATATCCTTTCACATCCTAATATGTCGACGGCGGCGATTGTATCGAAAGTGGCTGTATCAGCAAAAGCTGATTCAGAATTATGGCATCGATGGTTAGGCCATTCGAATCCTCAGAAGATGGGTAAACTTTTTGGTACACCGACGAAAATTGAGAATTGTGTTACCTGTGGTAAAGGGAAACAATCTCGGAAACCATTTCCCAATGAAGGCACAAGAGCGACGAAGTTCCTTGAACTTATTCACACAGATCTGTGCGGACCGATGTCTGTGTCCTCCCTAGGCGGTGCAAAATATTACATCTCATTCATTGATGACTATAGCTGAAAAGTGTTTGTGTACCCGATTCGTACGAAATCGCAAGCGTTGAACAAATTTATTGAATTTAGGACCCTCGTAGAGAAGCAAACTGATTTCAAAATTAAAATGGTCCGATCGGACAATGGTTATGAATATTGCAATCAACGTTTAATCGAGTATTTGTCAACAAGTGGCATCATGCACCAGAAATCGGCTCCCTACACCCCACAACAGAATGGTGTAGCGGAACGAATGAATAGAACGTTAATGGAGAAAGTACGCTGTATGTTAATTGATAGTGGCTTACCAAAGGGTTTCTGGGCCGAGGCAGTTTCGACGGCTGCGTTTGTCATCAATAGAATCCCGAATCGATCAATCGATAACCAGTCTCCAGAAGAAAGATGGCTAAATAGAAAGCCGGATATAAGCATGTTGAGAGTTTTTGGTTGTAATGCAATGGTGTATGTTCCAGCTGAAAAACGAAAACAATTGGATGCCAAATCGATCGAATACGTTTTCGTTGGCTACGCTGATGGGTCTAAGGCTTATCGATTGTACGATAAAAAAAAAAAAACAAAAAAGGTTTTTGTTAGCAGGGATGTTATATTTTTCANATTCGTGCGAAATCGCAAGCGTTGAACAAATTTATTGAATTTAGGACACTCGTAGAGAAGCAAACTGATTTCAAAATTAAAATGGTCCGATCGGACAATGGCTATGAATATTGCAATCAACGTTTCATCGAGTATTTGTCAACAAGTGGCATCATGCACCAGAAATCGGCTCCCTACACCCCACAACAGAATGGTGTAGCGGAACGAATGAATAGAACGTTAATGGAGAAACCACGCTGTATGTTAATTGATAGTGGCTTACCAAAGGGTTTCTGGGCCGAGGCAGTTTCGACGTTTGCGTTTGTCATCAACAGAATCCCTAATCGATCAATTGATAACCAGTCTCCAGAAGAAAGATGGCTAAATAGAAAGCCGGATATAAGCATGTTGAGAGTTTTTGGTTGTAATGCAATGGTGTATGTTCCAGCTGAAAAACGAAAAAAATTGGATGCAAAATCGATCGAATCCGTTTTCGTTGGCTACGCTGATGGGTCTAAGGCTTATCGATTGTACGATAAAAAAAAAAAACAAAAAAGATTTTTGTTAGCAGGGATGTTATATTTTTCGAAAATGGATCGAAAAATAAGGTAATTGAAGATTCCATACCTAATATTATTGAAATTTCCTCAGACGAAGATAAGGAGTCTGATGAAGTGGGTAATAAAGTCAAAACTGAGACTGGTAGCGATGATGTTGCATCTGTAGAACCGGGACAGACGAATTTTAAAAATTAAGTAAGTGTGGCTAAAACTAGTTTATCGGACACCTCTCTAGTTGACGGTGGCATTTCATCCGAAGACAGTGGCAAAAGCCTAAGAAAAATATCAACCACGACATCGCTTCCGACGAAGACTAAGCGATACTGCGGAGATCCAAGCGAATAGCTGAACTTCAACGTTTTGGAAGGGAACAGCAAGGAAGTTCTTTGAGTCCGACATCATTTTCTGTTCAAACGTTTTTCTACCGGACCCTCCTTCTTATGAAGAAGCCTTGAATCGAAAAGATGCTAATATGTGGAAAGCCGCTATGCAGGAAGAGCTGAACTCACTCAAGGAAAATCGTACTTGGACATTAGTAAGTTACCCAACAAATAAAAGGGTGGTCGACTGTAAGTGGGTATTCAAGACCAAGGTCGACACAGAGAAGAAGGTAGTAAGGTACAAAGCCCGCCTAGTTGTTCGAGGTTTTACACAGCGTAAAGGAATTGATTACAACGAGACATTCTCACCAGTCGTAAAGTTCGCATCAATACGCTATTTGTTCGCACTTGCAGCGAGACTGGGCCTAAAGGTGTCTCACATGGACGTGGTGACAGCTTTTTTATACGGTAATTTAGATGAGGAGATTTTCATGGTACAACCCGAAGGCTTCATCGAAAACCCATCAATGGTGTGCAAACTATCAAAGTCGTTATATGGCTTAAAGCAAGCGAGCCGGCAATGGAATCAGAAAATTACTGATGTGCTCATAGCATTAGGTCTCAAGCGTTGCTCAGCTGACCTTTGCATCTACTATGCTATTAATTCCACATAAATTCTTATTGTTGTTTTGTATTTCGACGATTTTTTGCTGTTTTCAAACAACCTGGCATTGGAGAAGAGGTTGAAATGTCACCTTGGTAAACACTTCAAGATAAAAACTTAGGAGAGACCTCATCGGTTCTCGGAATGAGAGTGAAAAGTGATGAAGTAAAAGGAGAAATTACAATTGATCAAAGGGAATACATTGAAAAGTTGCTCTCCTCTTTTAAAATGACTGAAAATAATCCAGTAGAAACGCCTTTAGATCCGAATCAACGTTTGACAGTCGAGATGTGCCCGACGGACGATGCTGAGCGAAGAGAAATGAAAAATATATCATATCAGGAACTTATTGGCACTAAGACGAAATGTCAAAACAAAATTAAATGTATATAGAGAAGAATATCTTTTTGCGTGAAATCGGCAATAGAAAAAGACGTGTTTTTTAATAAAATAACAAAATCTATAAATATCGATAACAAAATTGATAAATATTGATAACAAAATCGATAAATGTCGATAACAAAATCGATAAATATCGATAACAAAATCGATAAATACCGATAACAAAATCGATAAGTATCGATATTTTATGGATAAGTCCCGAGAATACCGAAAATCTCTAAAATCCCAAAATAGTTCCCAGATTAAGGCTCTGTGTCTCTCCCTATATCCTTTCCTCTTTAATTACCTTTATTTTAATCTTTCTTCCTTTATCTTCCTCTTTACTTTTATCGGTATCCCCATCCTCCTCTTTGTCTTTACTTTTATTTTTATCATTTTCTTCATCTACATATTGCGCTTCAGCTTTGCTCTTGTATGTATATATATAAGTAAAGTGGTTCAATTTACCTAGGTCTTCATTTTTGCATTTATTTTTACGCACCTTTGTTTTTGTTTTTATTTTCACCTTTGCCTTTATCCTTTTCTTTATCTATATACGTAGNTAAAATAACAAAATCTATAAATATCGATAACAAAATTGATAAATATTGATAACAAAATCGATAAATGTCGATAACAAAATCGATAAATATCGATAACAAAATCGATAAATACCGATAACAAAATCGATAAGTATCGATATTTTATGGATAAGTCCCGAGAATACCGAAAATCTCTAAAATCCCAAAATAGTTCCCAGATTAAGGCTCTGTGTCTCTCCCTATATCCTTTCCTCTTTAATTACCTTTATTTTAATCTTTCTTCCTTTATCTTCCTCTTTACTTTTATCGGTATCCCCATCCTCCTCTTTGTCTTTACTTTTATTTTTATCATTTTCTTCATCTACATATTGCGCTTCAGCTTTGCTCTTGTATGTATATATATAAGTAAAGTGGTTCAATTTACCTAGGTCTTCATTTTTGCATTTATTTTTACGCACCTTTGTTTTTGTTTTTATTTTCACCTTTGCCTTTATCCTTTTCTTTATCTATATACGTAGTCACCTTTACTTTCATTCTTGTATTGGTCTTTTTCTAAGTGTCATTCTTTAACCTTTTATTAACAAATTTTTGTTAAGTTAATACCATATGCATACCCACAAGAAGCACTTGTTTCAGCCCCAACCATTTCCGTTGCACCATTTCCGTTGCATTATTTCCGTTGCACCATTTCCGTGGGCAATTTCCTTTGAATTTGCCAAATTACTCCCAACCAACCAACCGCCGCTAAAGAAGTTTCACTTCAGAAATGTTTTCGTCAAAACTTCTGCACCAGAATGTAAAAGTAGTAATGTATCAAACTCTAGTGAGACCAATACTCACATACGGTTGTTCAATTTGGTACAACATTTCGCCCTTATATAAGGAACGGCTAAGGAAGCTCGAGAGAAGAATATTACGATCAAATACTTCCTTATACAGATCCCATGAGNTAAAGAAGTTTCACTTCAGAAATGTTTTCGTCAAAACTTCTGCACCAGAATGTAAAAGTAGTAATGTATCAAACTCTAGTGAGACCAATACTCACATACGGTTGTTCAATTTGGTACAACATTTCGCCCTCATATAAGGAACGGCTAAGGAAGCTCGAGAGAAGAATATTACGATCAAATACTTCCTTATACAGATCCCATGAAAGTAACTATACCAAATACATCTCAAATTCAAAACTTTATAAAGCGGCAAAGGTGCCCAGAATTTATTGCCATATCATAAATTTAATAAGAAGACATATCAGGCATTGCCTGTACAATACCAACAACATTTTAATAAAAGCGTTTTACTACGAAATCGATGATTATTTCTCACTAGCAATTTCTAATGGATTTGCACCTCCAGAATCCTTCCTGTACCTCGACCAAAGGGGTTTCATACAAAACGAAACCCATATTCCAATAATATACCACATATTCAGAAGAGCGAACAATAAAATTGTCACATCCAAAATACTTAACGCAAATACGCAACGATTTGATACATATATTTCAATCAGCGACAAAACTGAATCCACCTTTACCATTAAGAACTGCTGGTGGTTAACAAATGACATACGCTAGAGTGCCAGTTACTGTCGAAATTCGACAGTTTTTGTAGTTTTAGAAGCCTTGGAGAGGTTTTCTAACAAAACACGTAGCAAAACTTATACGGTACAAATTAACTAACCGGAAAATCTTCTGCTAAAACGTAACTAAATTTTTTTTTTATCTGAGAAGACTTCGGCAGGACTTGGAGTTACATTCAAGTTTATCGATAAATTTCAATGATTTGATACATATCGATAGTTCGATGAATTTCAAGAACACTAAAATTCGATAACTCAACAAAATTCGTTAACTCGACCAACTGTGAAATTCGATGGCTCGATAAATTTCGATAACTCAAAAATGTAAAATCTTTGGATACCTTTATAAATTTTTAATTTTGACATCTCCACATTTTTCGAAAACTATCTAAACATTTTGATAACTCGTTACACTATGTTAAGATGATTAAATTCGATTAGCAGTGATAAATCGATAAGCTTATATAACCTTGAAATTTCGATAAATCGATATATTTTGAAAATTCCTTAAACTTCGCTTCGTTGAACCAACCAATTTCAGTAGATCAATAATTATCGATAACTCTGTAAGTTGAAAGAACTCCGAGCATTACGACACCTCGATAAATTTCGTTAAGTCTATAAATAATCATAATTCAATAAATATCGATAACTTGATACATTTCTTTAACTTGAAAAATGCGTTAAACCCACACGTTTTTATAGCTCGATAGCTATGCGTAAATTTGGACAACTAAGTTTCTGTGTCTATAAATTTCAACAACTCAGTAAACATTGATCAGTTTGAATAATTCGATACGTTGCTATAATTTAATAAGCATGGATAAATTTCGATAATTATAAACTTCGACGATTCGATAAATTTCAGTAACCTTTATTGCTGATTTTATTTCGATTCCTATCGGAAAATTTCAACTCTGTTAACCTAATTCTTATGTATTTCTCATTGTCTCCATTTTCGCCTTTATCTCAATTTTCGTCTTTATCTCCACTTTTGCCTTTTTTTCTCTTCATCCTTATCACTTGTTTCTACAAAATGCGAAACAGATTAAATTGAACAGGTTGCAAAAACAACCATACACAAATATGGAAATTTTTAAACAACGATTTTCAACGAATTTCCAAACTCTAAAAACTCTCCACATCTACAGAAAATTACCTTTCCAAGGGTGTTTTTGGTTTTGAAATCGGTAACTTTACCTTGGTCTTCATCTTTGTTTGTAGCTTTCACATCTTTGCTTATATCCTTTTCTTTTTCTATTCACGTAGATGAGATGAGGTGCGATGACGTGATAAGATGTGACGTGATTTTATGTGATGTGATAGGATGTCATGTCATGTGTTGTCATATCCTCTGATGTCATG
>NW_016168966.1:16257-18277 GCF_001687245.7 Rhagoletis zephyria
CGATGGCAAAATGACCCATTTGATCATGATAAAGTTCGACAATGCGCCATCTGACTGCTTTGGGCACAACGAATTTAATACATTCACCCTCTTTACGATCAAGTCGTTTATTTTGCAATTTGTATCCCTTTCGTAATTCAGATTCACGCGGCGATTTCGTCGCTCCACTCAAAATAGCAATTACTTCATTTAATCCAGGATCTTGAAGTTGCATGGTGTACACCCAGTCGTCTAGATTAGGATTTGCTTTCATAATAAACCCTGCCGGTTCGACGGATGCTGCTGGTTGATCTGGCGAACGGCTTAAGGCATCTACACTGAGGGAAACAAATTTTAAAATAAAAAAAAACGTGCAAAATTTAAAAAAATACGCATATAAAAGAGCACCAACCCAACTCGTTTTAAATTTGAGTATGTACGTTATAAAAAAAGTCGTTGTGAAGATGCTTTTTCGTTATACGAAATTATAATTAAGAAGAAAAAAAGAATTTATTCTATGTTCCCGTCTGATGGTAATTGAACCCGGCCCTCTCGGCAGCCACCAGTTGTATCAAGCGTCTTTGCACACTCAGCTACAGCCATACATGGAAATGTGTGTTTCAAATGTTGAGTTTGAATCAACATCACAGCGCGCGATTAGTGCATTTGTACAGATAAACGTGGTACTACGTATGTGTGTATGTGTTGTCACCGCTGTGCATGCTTTGTATACATATACTTTCTTAATTACATATGAAAAAGCATACGAGACGGGCAAAACGCCATCCGTGTAGTGAAAAATGCTTCATTTTAATACAGGCGTATTTGAATTGAATATTTCCATTATACGTAGTGTATGTATAATGGAAAAATCCATTTCGTTAACACTTTTCACTAGATTTAAATATGAGCATTTTTAAATGGTAATCAAGTAAAATTTTTTTATTCTTACATCGCGTTTTTTTTCTCAGTGTACGTGAGCCAACGAGCTGCCAGAGCGATGTACGGCTTCAAAATCGTATTCCAAGAGCTTTAACCACCAGCGAGCTATTTTAGATTTAAGCTCTTTATTGTCACGAACTTTAGCGATTGCTGAGCAGTCAGTTACCAGACGAAATCTTCTACCCAACACATAAATACGGAAACGTTCAAGAACCTCGACCACGGCGAGCGATTCTAGTTCGTGTGAATGGTAGCGGCTTTCAACGTCGGTGCAATGCCTGCTGTAGTACATTACCGGTTTCCAGTTTTTATTGTCGTTTGATTGTAGCAATACACCAGCAAGACCAATACTACTGCCGTCGGTGTGTACTTCATGTCGTGCATTTGTATCGAATAACACTAAGACTGGCTCGCTAGTTAACACGTCAATAATTTTAGAAAATGCGATTTTCTGCGGTTCGTCCCAACAAAACTGATTTGCTTTATTTTTATGTAGCAACGTTGTCAAGTGCTTAAGCTCGGAACACTTTGACGACAGCAAGCGACAAGCAGCATCTGTCAAATTTTAAATACACACGTTCTTACGGACACAATTATTTTGACCACAGCACGACATCTTGGCTGCAGGACCACAATTGTCGACGTCGCCAAATTAAATCTATTTCTAATTTTGCCGGCGACAATGAGTAGATATAGTGCTGCAAAATTAAATTGGCGCAAAATTAATCACATATTCTTGATTGTTCATGTTTTTCTTATTTACTTAAATAAAAATACACAATTTGTGAAATAAATATACCAAAATGTCAAACTTTAAATCAGCTGATTGCTATGTCGCTGAGGTCTTCAAAATGTTTAAGAAGCTGGCTTCAAGGCGACATTTGTCGACAAAATGATGTCGCTGTCGTTACGTCGTGAAGTTGCAGTCCTCAAAGTGTTCCGAGCTTTAGTTATAAGGGAATAATTTGGTACAAATTTCCTAAAAAATCCAGTTAGACCCAGGAATCTTCGTAAATCGGTAATGTTTATCGGTTCTGGGAAATTTCGGATAGCGGACACTTTTCGTGTTCCTGGTGTTATACCATTTTCATTTATAATG
>NW_016168967.1:0-6165 GCF_001687245.7 Rhagoletis zephyria
ATTTTTATTTGAATCAAATTTGTTACAACAAACTTATTTTCAAACTTGTATAGCTCATGTCAGTTTATGTGCTTCACACGTTGCCTACTCACTTCGCGAGAAGGAGCACTGGAATCGCTCTGTTCGTAGTAATGTTTCGATGTGTTTAGTGATGGAACGATACGAGTACCGAGTACAGAATATCGATACTTTTGATGAGTACTGAGTAGTACCGAGAAATCGATACTTTTTCACAAATACTGAGTAAATATCGCGAATGCCGAAAAATATCGACGAGTTAAGAATTTTTTAAGTAAATTTTTTTTTAAATTACCCAATAAATATTGTGGCGGACGTTCGAATATTGACTTCAATATCCAATATGAATGTTATGAAAATGAACATAAAGCTCATTTACTTCAGTACTTTCATAACTCAAAAAACTGAAAACCCGAGAAACACGCCTTTAAAGTTTTTAATTCAAATAACGTCACTCTCATGCCAGAAGCATGAATGTGCAAATTTATCAGTTTTGAGTTATTGGGTTGACTTGGTTAATCTTTGGATTTTCTATGTTATACAAAAGCCCAGAATACCATGCGTACACGGAAAGTAAATATTTTAGCATATCAATTGCATAAATTTTTGCGACACGCAAAAAAACTTTCAAACTTGATTTCCCAAAATTTTCACTTCTACGCGTTCATGTTTATGGCATACGGGCGACGATACGTATACTCCCATTCTAATAATTAATACATATTTTGTTCTAGTGAGCTCCTGGTAATTGACACAGTTATGCAATTTTTACACAACCTAGAATAAAATGTAGGGGTCATTTCAACATTGGCTCTGGTAAAAATATTTAAATAATTGAAAAACGAATATCTTGCCTCCCCTTTGATAATGAATGGTGGAAGAGAATAGTCTTTCGACTCGACAACTTGGTCACTCTCCAGCATAAGGCAGCCGTCGTTAATCCATGTATTCTACCTTCGTTGTGAAATCTAGCCCATTCTTGAAGAAAATTTTTATAAAAAAGAGCTTATCTTTCCAATAGAGAATGGGCTTCACCACATTTGCTTCTCGTCTTCTACATTTACATTTCATTTTCAAAGTAAAGTTATTTATAAATACATGTACGCGTCAAACAATTATAAAATATTCAATATTATTCAATTTACAAATAGGAAGAGGTGAAAAAAGCAAAGCAATCTGATTTTTGTTTACTTTTTGCGTTTGCTTTGAGAATACTTGGAAGTACGAGTATTATCGATACTTTTTTTGCAAATATGAGTACTGGCATCGATACTTTTTTAGAGTATTCTATTTGAGTACTAGTATCGATACTTTTCTAAAAACTTCTATCACTAGATGTGCTTTGCGCTTGCTTAGGAGCTGTTTGGATTACATTACCAAGGGAAGGCCTTGACAAAATTGCTTCTGGGTGTATGTAAGTTTGTAAGTGTGAAAAAGTCAAATCAGTTCCGCATGGGTAGAATTGTTTTATACTCAAAATCAAAATAGCGCATTCACACATGAGTTTAAGTATAAATACATACATAAATACATATGCTATAATTAGGTCTTAGGTGGCACTATACCCCGTAGGAAATAGGAGGACGTAATAATGCCTTACCAGCAACTTACACCTCACACGGCGTACATAGAAGTATTTTGAGGTATGAAACCGATTATAAGTCAGATTTATCAGCTTTGATAAAAGTGTCTTTAAACATATATATGTGTTTACTTGTCGTAAGTGTCGTATTGTCGTATGTGCTAAAGTTTTTAAGGGCTAAATAAATGTTAAGGACACTTGTAACCGCAACCTACTATTTTTGAACGGTTTGAAATATCATTATTCGACTTTTATGGTAGCTTACGAAATATTTAAATATAGTTTTAGCAAAGTTTAAAGTTTACAACATACAACAATGCGATAGTATACAGCACCTTGTGAAATCCTTAATTATTTCTCAAGCTATATAACCCAAGGAGAGCTTTAACCCCTTTCATCGGCCCCTTCTGTCCTTCTGCGGCATAGGAAAAGGGGCACTCTCTGCCCTGGTCCGATTAGAGAAAGAGACTCAAAGAAATCGCTACTGGGATAATCTACCAGATCTAAAGCAGTTCAAAGCACTTTTAGGAATATATAACCTAAAACGTTTTACAGGAATCCTGACAGGGTGACAAGACACAAACACAATTTGGTGAATAACTATAATATTCACACATTAGTTAAGTGCCCTGACCGAGCTTCTCCTCAAATTTGTGGTAGGGAAGGGACCTACAGTTTTACGCCGCCACCGGACTGGTTTTACCTAGAAGCTTCTGTATGGCAGAAATACACTCGTATGTGTGCCACTGCCTGCTGAGAGGTGACCACTATTGCGATAATAATCTTTTTTTGAGTATCGGTCTTTGAAAATCGATACTTCTATTGCATCGGGTATTCTGTGTATCTATACATATGTACATATATATATAGTAAAGATATGAAAATGTCTTTAGAGTGAGTCTCCTGAAAACTTTATGTGTTATGTGAGAACGCGGAAGTTTACATTTTCTTGATAGCTGAAATATGAGTAAGCAATTAAATTGCGAAATGAATTTATTTTTCTTATCAAATCTTTTTTTAAATTGGAAAAACAAACAGATATTCTGTTATCTTAACAATTCGTTATATTACACAAGCACTTTAATACTTAATAAGAATTTTGAGCATGTTCATATGTATGTATGTATGTATGTATATCAAATTGCATTTTCAAGTAGTATGTAAGTATGTGCCTTGATTGCGTACAAACAAATATATACCTACAAAAGAGTCACAACTCAAAATAATACGTCAGAAAATGCGAAAAACTATTTCGTAGCACATGCTAATCATATGGGGAAGGACGACTTTACCGTAGGCTTTTTTTTAACAAATTATAACAAAAATTTGCTCCAGCGTTTGCTGAAAGGTAAATAAAATCTCTGTGTACATTTTTAGCGCATAATTTCAAAAATGCCAAATTTTGAGTTGTGTCTCTTTTGATATCGCAATATGTACTTATGTATGTATTGCTGTATATATTTATGTGGCTGTACATAGGTGCTTAAGTATGCACTTACATGAATATGATTTAAGTAAGGGCATACCCACTTCGTAAGTTGGTGCGCATTGCTCGAATTTAGGTGTCACCACGAAGATAACCTAAATATTTTTGTTTTGCTGAAGCATAAGTTAAAGCAAATGCATTTTTTTATTGCAAGATTGTTTACCCAGCCTTTTTTTTGTTTGTTTTACGTAACTAATAATAAGAAAGAGTTTAGTTAGGCGATCCTGAGGCAAGAATAACATGAATCACTGCAAAGTCCGTCCGATTTTTAAACATCTAGTGAAAGCAGTTCGATCAAAAATTTACTCGCGGATGAAGCTTTTTTAGAGCTTTTGTAGGTATTATGTATACAAACGCGCTGAGAGTAAACGTTTTCTCCGATCTTCAATTGGTTTAAAACAATATATGGATCAGAAGATTTTTTGGGATTTTAGAGGAGAGGAAAATTGGAAACGTCTGGTAGTATTTTTTCTCAAAACATCATTACTGAATTAGATATTAGAGAGATTTATTTTTAGCAAACAATAATAAAAAAACGTCTACTTATAGTGATCAAGTTGGTGAGATACTGAACTGTCAAACGCAATATGCATTCTTTCAAGTTCCCAATTTTCTACTTTTTGGAAAAACAAGTTTTGTATTTTTTTTGGCTGATCAGTATCTGAAGAGCATAGTAGCAATCAATTTCAGCTTGGTCACTTTAGCTAGACTGCCCTAATGTAACTGCAAGCACATATTGACTTGGTCTCTGCAGAGCAGCTAGTGCATTTTTGTACGATTTTTTATAAACCTTTAGCCTTTGTCAATAAATGATTAATTGTAAACATTGCGTAGTTTTTTCCAGAGAAAGTTCAGATGCCAAGTTGTGCTATCATTATTTGCATCATTCTGATTTTTGTTTGGTTTTTTTCTCCTACTGTTTTCCTTAATCTTGATTTCTCAACCATCATTTCTAATTACGTGGCAAATTATTCAAAAGAAGTGTATTTCTTTAGATCACTAAAGAAAAAATTAAGGTAAACGGTACTACATAAATTAATAAAGCCATACGTGGCGAAAAAATAACTCTTTGGACTACAACCAAGAGGTAATTTGTGCCCCCAACCATGTACAGTACCTCACCCAACCCCAGATGCTGGAGAAATTAGAAGAGGAAATCATGAATACAGATTTAGCTTAGGTATGTATGTATGTATCTCACCCACCAGACGCTCGCGAAGCAAGTGTAATGGAATCTCGTCGAACGAATCACAGAAGCGACATTGGTCGTTCGACCAGACTTCTTAGTCTACAGTGTCCCATCAGAATACCTGTTAATATCCTTAGCCTCTCTTCGGCAAGGTTTAGCTTGGCGTAGACCTACAGTCCTTCCTGAGTTTTCCTTTGATCGTGCTTGGTTTGATTGCAAGGAAGAGCTCAGTGCCTATAGGAGACGAGGCTGCCTACGGTTACATACATGATGAAATATACAATAAGCCAAGTAAATAAGGGCATTGCATATATTTTCTCAACAAAAATTTCTACGCAGGGCACAATTTATACATAGATAAGTGATAAATGTTAGTTGTTGTAACTTCATAAAAATTCCCCAATCAGTTTGATACTTGGGACGAAAAATAATCATTGAGGTTGTTTACACTTGCCGGTTATCTGGTTATGTGATTACATTTTTTAATTAGTTTACAACAATAAAATACACTAGAGAATAATAATTTTAATCAAAAAAGTCAACAGGTTGTAATCGTCGTAAAACAATTTTAACAATACTCACGTATTTGTGTTCGTACGTCCTACCGTGATTTACAATGATTTTTATTTTTCGAGTTTAACCAATAAAGATTAAAAATAATAATTAATTTTTGAGTTTATCGGTGGTTTCAAGTTTTGCTACAACTGAATTGTTTCTCTTAAAGCAGCGATGTTGCCATAGGGCCGGATACTAAATTGCTTAATTTTTTGTTTTGATTTGAATTATTTTAGAGAATTGTTTGTTTACACTTTACAGCCTACACGAATTTACCACTGATATGTACTTAACAAGGTTTCCCAGATTTAATTTGCCAACTTCGGATTCGTTCCACCAAAATGGGCTACATAATGAAAATTACAAGTCCTGCACGACTTTACAATTCACTTTAAGTTGGTTTTGTCATAGCTAATTAAAAGTGAGGTATTAATCGAAATCTCGCCATAAAAGCTAACTATAAGTTGGTTAGTTTTAACAATTGATAATTTTTCACTGCAGGGATTGTATGGGTTTTTTCAATTGCATTAAATTAACGCGAAACAATATCTAAAGCTAATAGGCTTGCTTCGTGCTCTCAACACTACAAAAATAATTAAAAGACAAAAAGGTTTAAATAGCAGAAAAACAAGCAAGAGCGAGCTGATAATAAAAAGCATAATTATGTCGGCTTGCAGTTAATTGAAAATTTTCAACATGTACACATTCATGGTATTCGAATGCCGGTGAAAATGTTGCGTGTCCATGCTGCGGTGAGTGGGTTATTTAATAATAGTACATAACTAATACAAGTACATACATAAAAAAACAACAATTAGCGGACTAGCAGCGCAAGACAGGCGCTTAGTTTTTCCGTTAATAATTCAGTTTTGTGCAAAAATGAAAAGCGACTTGGAATTTTAGAAGTGCCACAAGTTAACATTGATTTATAACCACGCTGTAAATTACTTCATTTGAAAGTACTATGTATGTAAGTACTGGTGCACTATGTAGTTGTGCAATCAAACAATTTATGCCAAAAATATCAGTATGCACTGAGCGAAAATACTGTGCATTACTTAAATATGTACATATGCCTTCGGAGAAAAAAGTAATAAATGTGTCTACATCTGGAAATTAAAATGTTATAACAATATCCGAAATATAATTTAGTTGCTTTGTGAGTGGTAATTTATATAAAAACTTGTAATTTTTTAAAACATACCACAATCATGACTCAATCCAATTTCTTTTTCCATTTTTATTTACCTGAAAAAAGAAAATAAATTTATATTAACTTAAGTAAATGACGCATGTATAGACATAGGTGTTTATAAATATCAAGAGTTATCAATC
>NW_016168967.1:16845-17848 GCF_001687245.7 Rhagoletis zephyria
AATATGTATGTATATTAGGAATGTTAATCGCGGGATTATTTGCCCAGAATCCCGGGATTTTCGGGATTTCTAATTTACACCGGCGGCAATAATAGAAACGTCTTATGTCGACCAGTTTTGGCTATATTTCTTTTGTTTATTTAATATTTTTTTTTTACTGGCAATTTACACACAAAAAAAAATCAATATATTCGCGAAACCAAGGGCCAAATATAGTAGAATTGCGTTCTTAGTTTTCTCACTGACGTTATATTTTTTTTGAAAGAACTTCGAAATGTGGAAGATATCAGTAATTCAAAAAAATATTTGAAAAACTCAGTGCAATTCAGAAAACCAGTATGATATCAAATTAAAGAGGAAATTCTGTAGAGTTAAAACAGATTAAATTTTTTGGTGGGTAGCGGACGGATAGGTACAATAATTTGAGTTATGAATTTTTTTTACACCCAAGTCGAGTAAAATGAGTACATTACAATTAAAAAAAAATTAAATTTTGTTAAGAATTTTTTTGAGTATGCAATTTTGTAGCCCATTAAATTTGAGTTTAATAAAGTGCAGGTGTTAAGCTACTGCAAAATTGCGTTGATTTTTAATATTGTTTATGCTCACGGCTTCTTGCACTTTTTCCTTATCGATGAAAATGCCTAAAACCGTTTTCAAAGAAAATTAAAAAAAAATAACGGCAGTTTTGCAATCTCTTATAACTTCATCTTTATTGCACTAAAATTTAATGGGCTATAAAACTGCATATTCAAAAAAATTCCAAAAAAGTTTAAAAATTTATAAATTGGTATGTACTCATTTTACTCAACTTCGATGTAAAAAGAAATTCATAACTCAAATTATTGTAGAGTGCACCCCACAACATTATACTTAGATATTGCGCAATACACAGAGCAACCATTGTGATTTTTTCCAATTTTTTTGAGATAGCATATTTTCAAAAACTATTTGTTTTTTTTTATCAAAAAATTTGTATGTGGAAAATTTTTCAAGAAAAAAA
>NW_016168967.1:18079-18272 GCF_001687245.7 Rhagoletis zephyria
TTTTTTTCATTTAATTCAAAAGATATATTACCTGTCCCAACTTTAATCTATGGTAATTAAATTACATTTTAAATTGAAATATTTTTCATTAGTTGGCAATCCTCACTTAGATATTTCAGTTTGAAAGCTGTTTCAATCCTCTTTCATTTGTTACTGAATTTGTTTAATTTGGATAAGCGGTTTAGTTATTTAT
>NW_016168968.1:0-18271 GCF_001687245.7 Rhagoletis zephyria
AACCGTTGAACAAATTCTCATTGTTCCTGTGACTAGTGCATTTGGTCGATAAATCATGGAGTAATAAACGGTACTCTACTCAAAAATAAATCTCCTATAAACCCTTGTGTCTGGAGTAACTTTAGTTCAGTGTTTTATCCAAATAAACGAAACAAAAACAGGTTTTGTGAATTTGCGCTGAGGTAAACTAGTTTGACACAACACAAAACCGGACAACAACAACAACAAAAACTGGGCTCATTACACTCCGTAGAATGTTGGTACATTTTCTCGCTTTTATAATTACCAGTTTGCTTGCGTATCCAATAGCATCGTAAGCAGTTGAATGAAATGGAGATTAGTCCTCCGCAAAGGAATACGAAGAAAAAGAAAGTCCTGTACCGGGAAAAGTCCAGTGACAGCAAACGGGGACTGCGGAGATTAGTCCTCCGGAAGGGAATCCGAAGAAAAGAAGAGCCGTCTCGCAGTAGTGGCTCTAAAACCCAAGGCGGGGGCCAGAAGACCCGGTGTTAGCTATGCTAGCGCCACTAAGAGTATTAGACTGGCAATTCTTCCAAAGGCCTCCCGTGAGATTACACTCACTTGTGAGGACCAGGGATATATTGTGGCTCTGGTGAGGAGCGGGCGTGAGAAGTTATCAGGAGCAAAAACTGTATCCTACGATACAGGTTTGGTAGTGTTCCAGTGTGTGTGCACAAGAGCAGGGAACCGAGGGCGAAGGCAATCAAGCTAGATCCTGTATCGGGTGTTCTTGATATACGGAACTGAGATGGTAGCCGTGGAAGCAGCCAGAAGCGCGGTAGTAGATGACGTCAGCCTTCTACCTCATAAGACGGAGGGTATTGATGACTTTGTCCTCGGCCTACTGAACATAAGAGCCTTGGCAGTAGCGAATAGACAGGTAATAGCCTGAAACATGTATGTCTTTCAGATTTTCAGTCGAGTAGCGGTCCATGTCACGGTCAACAACAACGGGACCATCCAGGACATCATGGCTGCATCGAACTACTTCCCAGGAGATGGCTCTCTCGTCGCACTGGAGACTGCCACTAAACTGGTCAAGTGCTACAAATTATATTACTATGAAAGATAGCTTCTGCTCCTGCGGATTATGGTAACAGTTAAATTTAAAAAATTTAGTCAACATGAATTTTTCGACCGCCTTCCAAAAATTCCAAACCACCGGACTTGTATTCATCTGGACCAAATGTTTGCGATTATATTGTCTCTTAACGACAAATCGTTCCTTACTAAATATAAGCTTTTTTATGAAAAAATTTATTCTCAATGCAACTAATGAAAAGTTTACAATGGAGGAACTTTACTAATTTTCTATAAGTGGAAGTTTTGAAATGAATCGAAAGTGATTAGTTTTTATATCCTTGGCGCTCAAACTTTTAAAGAAGAAAACGTGCAAAAGCTCCATATTTTAAAATTAACTTTTTTTAATTTTTAATAGCAGTTTCTTCTATTGAGCAGTACATTTTTTAAATATATTTACATAATGAAAGTGAAATAAGTATTTTATCTGCCGAAGGGTGAAAAGTTCGTAAAAAAAGTAAAGGGCCATGAGTGGTAATGCAAAAGGTGATTAATAAAAATGTATTAACGACTTTGCACTTCAAGACAATCATAAAGCAGATATTTCAGTACGTTAAAAAATAAAAAGCCAAATAGCTTATGAATGGCCACAGCCAACTGTCATTAACAAGTGGAATTACATGGCGAGTAATGGGAAGTAGTTAGCGGTAACTACTTATGGTAAGCGATGGGGAGAATGATTACAGTTGGCTGGCCGACATTGGCAAAGATAACGGCTTAATGTACGTACATATTTATGTATATAACGCCAGAATGGAGGTAAACAGCTGCAACGGCACTTAATTATAACGCCTTGAGCACATCCGGAAAATGATGAATGAGTGAAGGGGAGCCAGCGCCGCGCTGGATAATCCCCTGATGTGTCAAGTAAATGAGCCATACACAAGCTAAATGGTCGCTAGCGATGCGCAGGGTAGGCAGCAAAGTGAGTGAAACTCACCCATTTAGGCAGAAATATAAAGCCGCAAACACCACAACTTGAATTCCATTCGCTTAAAGTGCACAAGAAATTTGGTATTTAAATGCGTGATAAGAAACTAAATGCTGTGAGTTATCACAAAATAAGCAGAAGTAATTTAGATGATGATGAATTTGTCGACCGCTGTGGTGTAGTGGTAAGCAGTGCGCGCTTTCACACATNTGCAGCAAAGTGAGTAAAACTCACTCATTTAGGCAGAAATATAAAGCCACAAGCACCACAACGTCGATTCCATTCGCTTAAAGTGCACATGAAATTTGGTATTTAAATGCGTGATAAGAAACTAAGTGCTGTGAGTTATCTTAAAATAAGCAGAAGTAATTTAGATGATGAAATGCCAAGCAAAAATGTGGCTTGTGTGACAGATGTTCGAGATGCTACATCTGCTCTCTTTGCGCAGAGCAATTGTTAATTTCATGCGCTCAAAGTGGCTACGTGGGGAGAAGTGTTAATTGACAAAATTAAAACTTGAGCTTGTTGAACTTTGGCTTTTTTTCACGGGTTTTGTTTTTGATAAATATCAAGTGCCTAATTGATTTAAGTCCTTTTATTAATTAGAATAACGAAATATACGCTTTTTGAAATTTAAGGCCTCTTTTTGTAGCCAAATTTACTCCATACAAATGATATTCGGAATGGAAAAGGTCGTTACACAAAACTTGAAACTATGCAATCTACATTTTGAAAGTGCAATAACTTCTGACTAAGTAAACATTTTCGCTCTTTTTTTGTTTTCGGGATTAAATATCTCCTCTCAGACGCGATACCATACAACTCGCCTAACTAAGTAACTGAGTAAAAAATTTGTGAAGTGTGTCCACAATTTTTCGAAGTTCGAGCTTTTTTTGTGCAATTATCGGTTTATGTCTCACAACGATAAAATAAAAGTACAAGTTTACACATTTTTCAAAATTCGAATTATTTTGGAAGTTATAGCTTTTCCGGTAGGTTCTGGAGCCCGAGTGAATTTGAGTCAAGTTCGCTTTGAATTCGAATTGGAAGGGGTTGAAATTCACTCAGAAGTGAATTGCAGAACCTGCCCGATTAACTTTTTTTCGAAATTGTTTGGATTTTATTTGTTTTCTCGCGATTGATAATACCAATTCTGCTAATTTTTTAAAAAGTTAAAAATTATGATGTTCTCTTCCCAGTTTTATTTTTCACTGATCATAAATTAGGCTACTTAGGAGTTGTTATTTACTTCGAACTTTTTCAGTCCAAACCTTACTAAATCTTTTTCTCTAAATTTCTCTTTTTCTAAAATTTTTCTCTACAGAGTGATTGCAAATTATCCGGAATAATTACGTTTTACATTACGACATATTATTGCTAAATTACAAAACACAAAATATTTAATTGGCTCCACAGAAAAACATGAAATTTTGAGTTGTGTCGATATTGCAGTGTACCCTCGATATGTGTGTATGTGTTATAAAACATACATTTTTTTGTGCTGTAACTCAGATCTTATTACCGCCTAGTTCAATTAGGTGAACTATAGCTCAATAAGGGGAACGAAATAAGAAACAGAAGAGCTAGTTCATTGAGTTGAACGAACTAATCTTTAAAGTAAATTAAAAAATCCAAGTCTACCTCAAAGCCTTAACAGCGTTGTGGCAATGTCACCTGGAGGAAACCCATGGACTTCTACCTCTATAATAAGATCTATTATCAGTTATGCATCTGTGGTGTGGTGAAGCAGACTCTCAATCAATACTTTGGGCAATCTACTTACCAAACTTTAAAGAATGGTCGCAGTTTGCTGTACGGGGATTCCTTCCCTACAATACCAGGGGATCTTTGGGTGCATTGCTAAGCCTACCGTCACTTAATATTTTTATCCGTGGCGCTTTAGGAGTAAACTATATGAGTGTTGGTATGATAACACAGTGTGATGTGTTGCAGAATACGCTAGTGTCAGTACCAATGGATATTGAAAAATCCTTCACTTAGTACGCCGCCATTGTCTCTGCAGAGACTGAGTGCTATCTTTTCCCAGGTCCTACATATTCTAAATTGCTTACTGATGGCTAGACAAACAGGGTCAGAATATTGAGTCTCATTACTATATCAGAGAAGTAAATTTACTGAATTCAACAGAATCCATATAATAGTTCCTTACCCGGATGGCTCAAGACATTATCAGTCTCCCCAGTAAGTGTTTATAGATAGAAAAAATTCCTGATACTCAGTGCTTCGCATAATGCGCTCCGGCGTCTTCTCCTGTTCAAGACAAAGGTGGTAATCTCTCTCTGTCGACAGCTCAACACATTCTTGTTGATCATGTCACCGAGAGAGGTCAAACCTCTAGAGCTAATAGGGACAATTTTTATATAATAAACATATGAACATATCGTGACCTGCGTGGAAGATCAACCCATCTCGGCAGCCAGTTTGAAAACGCCCTATCTCTGAAAACTTTTCAAGAACGCCCTACTTCAGAATTTGATTGAAGAACGCCTTATTTCAGAAGTTTATAGAGAAACATCCTATCTCAAAATTTGGTTGAAGAACACCCTATCTCAACTGAAGATACACTGAAAATGTGCTGAGATAAGGAGTTGATCAACCGAATTCTGAGATAGGGCCTTCCTCAATCAAATTCTGAAGTAGCGCGTTCTTGAAAAGTTTTCTGAGATAGAACTTTTTGAACTAGCTGCCGAAATAGGTCGATCTTCCACTCAGGTATCGATGTATTCTTCGATATCAAAAGCCGAGTTATTTGCAATCCTCAAGGCTTTTAACTGCATCGTGGAAAATTGCTGAAAATGCTATTAGCCCACAAATCCGTACAAGTTAAATAAAGAACTTAAACTTCTTTGCAGAACTATGTAGTGTATCATACTTTTACCACACCTGCTACATACTTAGTTGTCGAAAAAGCCAATCAAAAAAAAAAAATTATTTAGCGAAGGACAAACACAAACCGACAAGTAAAATCCATTGGGTAAGCTGTGAACGAGTGACGTCTGGAGTTTTGGTTGCCGCAGCAGATTCCAAAGCTGTTTTGTGGCAGTGCCAAAAGTAAATCTCAAGAGTACCATAAATTACACTTGAATACAAGAAAGTGCACAATGGCATTAAAAACCACGCTGAGTGTGGCTAGGTAAAAAAGCAAATGACAAAAAAAAAAGGTAAAAATACTTCGAAAAGGGATAGAAGAATAGTGGCTGCAGAAAGCTTGCGGATTTCAATGTGATTAGAGTACACCCCGTTAATGCTGCTTAACGGTAAGTCCACTATGGTGGAAATAAATGCGCGACAAATAAATTAGCTTTGCTCACAACCGAAAAAACACAACAAATAAATGTTGGTGCTGAAGTCAATTCTAAAACACATGCACATTAGGGCGGGTCAATTTGTATGGGAGATTTTTTCGACTATGCGCGTATGGAACAGAAGGATGCTACGTGTAATTCCCAGCAAATTTGCCGAAGAAACTATGGGTCTAAAATCAATTTGGAGTTTGCCAAATTGCGAAAATAGGTTTCTTAGCATTTTGCTGAAGTGTCGTAAAGAAGTGCTTAAATTTTGTATAAAAACCTGGTTAAGGAGTTTTTTTTTGTGTGGGGAATCCATTTCTGCGCTTATCTTTTTCTTAAAACTTCCACCAGAGGGCGCAACAGTTAAAACTTTGACATTTTTTTGGAAACCAATTTTCGCAATTCGGCAAATTCCAAATTGATTTTAGACCAATGGTTTCTTTGGCAAATTTGCTTGGAATTACACGGAGAATCCTGCTATGTTAAGCGAGCATAGTAAAAAAAAGATTGATCCGTCCTAACACACACACTTCTATACATAGTATATCCGTGCAGCAGGTGCTAATACTTTGCTCATTTTTGCAACCTGAACGCCGCTCACTTGCTGCCATTAACTTCTTGTTTTTGACTCTTAGTGACTTTAATTTTAGATATTCATCTTAATTGCTTGGCATTCAGAATCCACTCGGGTAAATTACGACCAACTTAATATGGTGCTATGCGTCAGGCGACAGACAGTTAAGGTCAGGAGGCGAAACACTCGAGAAGACAAACGTCTGCGTCAGAAACAAAGTGGCCAGCACAGACGGAGGGGTTTGCATTCCCCGCGACTTGTATTGCAATATTTTTAATGAATGCAAATCGAGAAATTAAATGCAGTGCGCTTGTTTGACGGCGTCCTGTTTTGTCTGAAGTAATTTGTTAGCGTTTTTTATATGGAGGAAAGAGCTTGTGTGCGTGGCAGGTAATAAGAAACGGCAACTTGCTGGAGAATTCGCGCGTCGTTGACGGAGTGATTAATTACGAACAGACGTAGTTAAAAGGTGTTTGTATGTGTTGAAGTACTGTATTTCAATTACATACAGCCATATAAAAACATTTGTGTGTGTGAGCAGTTAAATTGCAATAAAAATTGTTACTTCAGGCGCTGAATGAATAAATATACCGACTACCCCCGAAATCGTGTACGGGTGATGAAGAAATGAGTCGATGTTGTTAGCCTGTAAAGTAGGGTGGAGCGGCAAAGAATTTGCGTTTCAAAATTCTAGTAGCGGGGATCGTTGCTTTTGGAAGTCAATAGACTCCCCTATTTTTTTAATCGGTTTATATATCAATTTTAGAAAAAATTCTATGTTAGCAGTGGCTAACAAATTACATTTTAGAATGGTGAGGTGCAAGCTTGAAGTGACTACAGAATGCCGCTGATTTTTGGCAAGTTTTTTTGATTTTCTTCATATTTTACAAAGTATGTTCAACAATGTTTCATATGGAGAAGATGGGCGACACCATCATCAAATTTTTTTTAAAATCAAATGTAAGTCCCTACTACTTAAAACTGGCCCCTAATCGCCTATAAAATTGCATACCTAGAATTATTCAAAAAATTATTTCGATAAATTACGTTACTTGTTCAGAATTTACAAAAATCTTAGAATTTCAATCAAAAAGGGGAGGCAGAAGGTATTTACCAATTAAAAAAAATAAATAAATAAGTCCTAGCTACATAAAACTTGCAGCTTATTCTAAAATTTATGGTCTAAAAAATGCGTACTTAGAATTTTTTGAAAAAAATGTTGTTAAATTACATTAAAAATCATAAAATTTCAATCAAAAACTTGAGGTAGAATGTATTAACCCATTAAGAAAAAAATTGAGATCTTCTATTGACGTCCAAAGGTAACGCTCCCCTAATATTAGAATTTCGAAATGCAAAATTTTTAGTTCCCTCTCCACCCTACTGTAGAGGCAATGCGGTTTTGATCAACCTGTTTATTTTCCAATAGTTGCGGCCCTGTTACGTCAGACGTTTTCAAAATGATAGTCTCAGCGGTGGTATGACAGCCGCCAAATACAAAACGACAGGTCGTTCAATAACATAGGACCACAAAAAATAAATCAATGAAAGTTTCTTTTGACCGGACCAGATGCCTGATATGGTTTTGAAATCGCTCAACACACTCCATCACACCAAGATTTTTTTAACCTCAAAAAAAAAACGACGGACATACTTTTAATTTTCGCAGGTCGACGCTTTTCGTATCCCGGATTACGAATTCGAAGTCAGATGGCGTATTCAATTTGGCGGTCGAGTTAAAAAAAATTTTAATTGAAAGTCAACCAAACATCATCGATTTTTATTAAATAATCGTTGGATTTTTCATTTTCGGTAATCTGACTTAATCAACAAGCTCAAAAACATATACACTAACTTAACTTTATAAAAATTAAATATATTTTTTTAAAATTAGAACGCCATATTTTATCCGCTATTTTGAGTTTTCAAAATCTGAATTCATATTCGTAATGAACTACCTTAAAAACCCGTTGATACTAAGTTATAAATAAATTCAATAATTTTATTGGATCCGTCATTTCGAATTTTGAAAATCTTACTTCAAATTCGTCATCAACGACCTCAAAAACCGCTGTATACCCAGTTTTATATAAATTCAAGAATATTTTCTTATTATTCGACCGCCATATTGGTTAAACTATGTTGGATTTTGAAAATTGACTTCATTATCTTAATCAGCAATCCCAAAACCCCTGTACACCAAGGCTAAAGTAGATCTGCCATTATTTATAAAATTTTGGGTGTAACACAAAGTTCGGAAGGATTTTCTAGATTAGAAAAAAATCTTGACGCGACATATAAGGCACCTGCTTTGGTCAAAATCACCTTTATTTTTTTTTTTGTGATCGGCCAACAGTAGTACCGCAAAAGGAACACTCGCCTTTCACAGACGTCAACTTAGCGATTTTTGCATGGGGACTGGGATATGTTTCCGTTAGCTTCGGAGCGAAGAAAGAAAGAGGACACCGATTTCGACCAAAAAATCTTCCATAACTATATATGAAGATCATAAATTTAGTTAATATGTATGTATATAGTTTGGTTATCAAAACGTAAAAGCGACATAAAGAAAACTTGTAAAATTAATTTTAGCTCAACTCCGCTGTCCCATAATCAAAAGGTAAAGAAAGTCGGCAAGCATTTTAATAAAGAGGACAGGCATGTTGACGCAAACTACAGCAAGCACGCAGACAGACAAGCCGCTGAGCACTTGCGATACTTGTTTGCTTTGCATTTTGTGTGGCCATTTTTGCAATGTTTTCAACATACCGCCAAACCGTCTAGCCCTACAGCAGCAGCGGCAAAGAAATTCCACAGCCATTCACAATATTTCCGCCCGCATCAATGACGTCTGATTTAATTTAATTTATTTAAAACTGAGTACAGCAAGCAAAATGCTAAACGTCATGACGTGGCACACACAACGATTCAACGGTTGGAGGAGAGAAGCAAAAGGAACGAAAAGACGTGCCACTGGTTGACTGTGCTGAGAAAGGGCAGAGGAGTCGAAAAAATTGAAAATGAAAATCAGTGTGAATGGCTGTTAACAAACCAACTGTGTAAATGACTTGACAACCTTATCACTTGTAAAGCAGCGAGCTTAATGAAGTACGCTAGTTTTTTTCTAAATTGCTGTAGCGGACAAATAAATTAATATGAACATGGTTTAAACTTTTTGGATCTTTCTTTTAATGTTTAATATAATTTTAGGTATTTAGCAGCAATAAAGCTTGTATCTGTGTATGTGATCAGATCAGGTACTACTGAAAATCAGATATTTTTCTAAGCTAAAGGAACTCGCCTACTTGTCTCAAATATTTATTAATTCATCTCAAAAAAAAAAAAAATAAAAAAAAAAAATAACAAAAAAAAAATTATAAAAAATCCATCAGTCCAGCGCCTCAGCCCGCAGGTCAAGACGAAGGCGCTGGACTGATGCTTTTAGGCGACGTAATATTTCGTTAATATTTCATTTGAATTTAATTTTTAAAATATATGGCAACCGTCTTAAATAAAGTTTAGAAAAAAGCATTTTTAACCTATGTCAATTCATACCCATACTTTAATAATTAATTTGACTTATTAAATAATTTGAGTATAACTTTTTACACAGGTGGAAATCATCTTCACTATTATAAATGCTAAAACTAAATATTTCTTAATACTCCTTTGTTCGACACCAATATTTCAATATTTCATATAATTTAATTTAATTCGACTTTTCAAACAGATGGCAATACTGTTCAAATTAGTTTTAAACCAAAACCTCGTTAAACCATTTTCGTCTGACACTTGTATTGTGATACATATTTAATTTATCTAATACATGCAGTTTAGAAATAAAGTTTCTTCAAAGAAATTTTGATTTATATTCATATGTATGTAGTTTATTTAACCTATTGCTTAAATTGAATCTAACTTTTTAACAAGGTGGCAACCCTCTGCAAAATATTTTCAAACCACAACCTCTTTCGTCGGACATCCATATCATGATACACAGTTAAATTTTTCTGCCTGCATTTAGGTCGAACTTGCTTTTTGAAACAGGTGGCAACCCTCCTATATATAATTAAGAAATAAAGTCTGATCAAATACATTTCGATCCATACTCATAGTGTAATAATTGATTCAACTTAAAAATAATTTGAACTTAATTTTTTATCAGGTGGCAACTCTGTTCGCAAAAACAAGCCCAGCCCTTTCATTTGATACCTCATTTTTTATAATCGAACGAACAGTACAGATCTGATATGACGAAAAAGGTTTCGCGTATTATGCATTCATATGAACGTATCGCACAACGTCTTCAAAAGAGTCACAACTTAAAATAATACGATTGGAAGAAAATGCGAAAAAATATTTCTTAGCACATGATAATCATATGGGCAAGCGCAAATTTACCTTAGGATTTGTTTTTTAACTAATTATAACAAATTTGCTGCAGCTTTTGCTGAAAAGTAAATAAAAGCTCTGTGTACATTTATAGCTCATAATCTCAAAAATGCCAAATTTTGAGTTTTGTCTTTTTTGAAGACGGTGTGCGATATGTGCATACATTATAGTACATATTTACATACATACGCTGCGATTACGTTATAAATATTGGGACATCTGTTACTCAAAAGCCGAAATACCTACACACAAATACTTCTTGTCTCCTTCTCTCACGCATGCACGTGTTTGCAAAATAATGAAGTGATTTTGTATCGCCAATCATTTATGCCCATATATTTGAATAAAATAAAGATACTTATGCTGGATTTCCACTAGGCATTAAATGGCAAAAATGACAAATGACAAAGTCGAGCATTAAAAAATAATCGTGTCATTACATTAAAAAAATAATCATTGGGCACGTTCAGAAGGCGCAACAGCTCAGTAACTGTTGCCATTGCACCTTCTGAACGCGTTGTTGTGTACTTCTGATCAACTGAACAGTTGCGTGTTAGATGATCGTAATACTTTTCTGATTATTTGAGACAACATGTTGTTGAGAGTTGAATTTGACAGCTAATGCATCAAGCCGTTCAGAAGACACATAACGATCACTGATTTCTTTAGCAACGGTTGCGCTCAACTGCTACGCCTTCTGAACCTACCCATTAAGTTCATTTCCACATGGCATTTTTATAAATGGCATATATTTTTTGTCATTTAAATGCCTAGTGGAAATTCGGCATTAGAAGATATCAGCCAATACTTTCCATACACCAAACGAAAAGAAAAAAACTTGAGCTTCGAGCATTTTGGTAATAAAAAAAATTTGCAAATTTTTTCAACAATTTTTTGCCTGAAAATGCTCAATATTTGTTGAATTTATATAAAATCTGTACACGATATGATTTCTATTGCTCCAAAGAATGTACATCACGAAATTGAAAGTTATATCTACAAATCATAAGCTGCTGGAGCACTTTAGAGGCTCAGAATAGCCCCAAAAATAAGCCAATGTTTACCGTTCTTTTTACGATGGAGACCGAACTGTTTGCTTACAAAAATTTATCTGTCGATAGGTTTGGCCATACTTTTCTTTAAAATCGCTTTATTAGCTCTCGTGCAATGAGCGTTTTCGTGAAGCTCTAAAAATTACAACTACAACATTTGAGCATAGCCTCCATATCGAAATGTAAGACGTATTCTACGTCAAAAAGTTAATTAATTTTTCTTTTGGCAAATAAATACATCACGGCCGTAGGGCATCACCAAAGTGATGAAGAAGTTCCACCAAAAAAAAAAAACGAATGCTATATTTTTGATTGCCAAATAACATTTTACCCCGAAGCGTCTGCGGATTCTTGCAATTTAATTAAATTGCTTACATACCTACTCCAAAGGAACGAAGAACGAAATTTTTGTTCAAGTTCAAAAGGAAATTTCTTCGTAACGCAATTTTATGATAACAAGTTTGAGCTGTTACAAGAATACTTACCTGTGCTTCGAAGAAGTAAGGCACTTAAAATAATAAGAAAAAAGGCAAAAAATAAGGCGATTAACAAAAGCGCAGGAAGTTTAAATGATAATGAAATTTAAGGCACAAACGAAATATTTTTGCGGAGACAAAGGGAATTAAAATATCGATTTTTTCATGAAAATTAAAGAGAGGCAAAGCAGTTGCGCAAATTGGTGCTGAGGGCAATTAAGAAGCAGTGTAACATTGTGTTTGTTTATTCTTATTTTTGTATTATTTTTTCAGAACTGGAAAAGTTAACCGAAAGTTTTCGGCCATCCACAAAAGTGGCTTAAAATTTGTTTAACAATTTGTAAAGTTTGCGAGGCGAATAAAAATTTTGTAAATATTTTTTATTTTTTTTTTATTTCACTATGAATATTGATGAGGGGGAAGCGTTCATCACGCCTAAACAATTCTGCTTAGCTTAGAGAGAGCGAGAGCACGAAGTGTAGTGAGAAGATATGAGGGGCTTTAGTGCCGCGTTATTGCCTATGCTGATTATGTGGCACTTTTAGTGATGGCAAAAATCTGGATACCCTCTACGACTTAACTCAAGTAGACTTGAACAATGTGACTTTCTGCTCTGCGAACTGTGGACTTCCTGTAAATTCTACCAAAATGGAACTCGTTTTGTTCGCTTGGAGGTATAAGATGCCCCACTTCAATCCCTGCTCGGTGGGGAACTTTTGCCTGGCGCTTTCTGTCAGCGTTAGGTACTTGGGCTTAATTTTTGACAGGACGCCGTAGTGGAAGCTTAATATCGAGGAGAAAGCTAGGAAGGCTTTAGTCGCTCTATATAGCAGCAGAGGGGAAATAGATAAAAGATGGAGGTTTTCTTCCAAGGTAATTTCCTAGCTCTATGAAATCATAGTTAAGCACATTATGTTTTATGGAGTCCCCATCTGGGGGAATGTACTGCAACTAGATGTCCTCATTGGAATCAGGACCACTCCCACTCCTGTTATGCTTGTCGACAAGGGCGGTGGTCAGACTTGGGGCACTGTTTGCCTGACGGACTCGCCATTCGGATACTCTAGTATTTTCGGGGGCCCGATTTGTAACACATCACTGCGTGCCATATCGAGGGATGAGTGGATGAAGGGCAGTGGCTGGAGGGGGCAACGGTAAAAATTTACACAGCTAGGTCTACGCTTGATGAAAGGGTCGGTAGAGGGGTCTTTTCCATAGAGCTCTTCATCAACCTTAAATTTAAAAATCCTTCAAAATTCGTTCGCAAATCGTAAAAAACATAAAATCCAAGATGGCGGACACTTCCCATATCGCAATTGGGGGAAACATTTTCATTCACCTAACTGCGTCAAAAGATTTCTTCCCGGAATTTTGTTTAATCCTATGTCGATTTTGGTCTAAAGTGATCGGGCTACGCATTGGTTTATGAAAATAGTAAAAAGCAAAACCTTTTAACCTTATATTCAGCTTATTTTTTGATAGTTGGTCTTACGGCTTTGTCAATGGTGCAGGAACGGTGTTGCCAGTTTTGGTTTTTAATACTATTTTGCTCTACTACTGGATCGGGTTACTCTAAACTTTATATCGACATTCAGGCGACCATTTAGGCAATCCTTTCGCAAAGCATGATCAAAATATGCCATCTATACTGGGTCCAACAACACAAGAGGATAATGAAAGTCAAAACGATATAACTGAGGAAAGTGCTCATTTTAACAAGAAGAACATTAATGTTCACATAAGCGAAATAAAACAGCAACAGGAATCATGCAGGTCTGGAATTAAATCCAAAACTAGAGATTTGTAGAAATCATCTGGAAATCCGATCATTTCAGTCATTTCTATTCAAATTGCCATCATCATCCTCACCCTGTCCAAAAGAAAAAATAATAAACAACAAGTAATTTTTAGCAAAAAAAAACCGACTTAAAAAAAATATATATATATCTATATATTTCATGATCTAACGATCGGATCTAAACCAAATTAGTATGGGACCACCTCTGAGACACTACCTTTCCGATTATCGAAATCGGTTGACGTGGTCCAAAGTTATGCGGTAACATACATAAAAAAAAAAAAAAAGTATTCCGACGAACTGATAACCTCCTCCTTTTTTGGAAGTCGGTTAAAAAAGGGAACATTATTGCTTCACTGCAGACACACACATGTGTATGCGCATATTCTTGCTGATTAACTTCCCACTTCGCTTTCAACCAACTAATTAAAGTTTTCCTACTGTGAACCGCAACAGTTTAGCATTGTCTTCTCATTAACTTTTTCCACTTCATTCACATTGTCTCATTAGCTTTTGTTAAATGAATTTCTTGAGATTTGCCTTTTCATTTTGCTCTGCACCACTTAAACCTGGCTTAGACCCATTTTTTACATGCACTTGCATTGTGTCTTAATGTATGTATGTGTGTATATTTATGTGCCTTTGTGTGTTACTTCATCATTCATGTTCTGCTTGCTTCGCCATTTTTAATATCTGTCAGCGGCTTTTCAGTGCAATATTTCATTGTAACAGTTAAGTGAGCAGCAGACGTGTTGCAAGTAGCAAAAAAAGTAGCTTTTGGAAAAACGTTGCTTGGATACGTCAGCTCTTTTAACTTTTTTCAAGTGCATCTTCAGCTCTGCAAAGGCTTTTCACAGGATCTGTGTTGAAGCTACATAAGTTGGTGATGCAGTTTTTATCCACTTTCAAGTGCAGACTGTAACAAAAAATGATACAACCGCTTGCTGTCACAGCTTCATGTACATATGTATGTAAGTAAAAGAAAATTAATGTTGTGAACAATGTATGCTATATATATATGTACAAACGTAGATGCTGAAAAATTGCTACAAAGTCATGAAAGGCAATAAGGCTGCAAAACTTGTTGCTCCATTCACTGCTAATGTTTCTATTCGTTAAGTACTTAAGTTAAAAGATTAGCGACATGCGATATTAGTAAATTTTGTTTTTCGATCACAGGTGTATCAGTCTTTCCGGTAATGTTACAAAGAATAATTAAGCAATTTAAGCAGAGATCGAAAGTAATCTTTTAATTCACAGGGCGCAGTTTTTACCCGATTTCAAAACTTTAAAGACAGTGCCAAATGAGGCTCACGATTGGCGAAGTGGTTTTCGAGATACACGTACATATTTGACGTCAGTGGGCGGTATCAAATCCATTAAAAACAAACTTTACGAAAAACCATTTTTTTGTCAAAGATCCGCTGCGTGTAGATACATATAAATTTTGAGTAAATATTGACTAGTTCCTTGGAAACCACAGCGCGGAAGTTCTGAAAGTCCAATGTATAAATCCATATAAATTCAAGACATAAATTTCCTAGCTTGGACAATTTTATCTGATTTGGACAACTGAGCAATCAATTTGTTCGAAAAAAAACTTTTTGACTGTTGAAAAAATAAAGAAAAATTATGGTTTTTTACTGTTACCTGATGAAAATTCACAACCATCTAAGTGTGACAATAGATTTTTATACATCGTGTTTATACATCGTGTTTAAGGTCTGTAAATACTCTTTTAAAATCATGAATTGCATTAATTACAAAAATAACGGTTGTTTTGGAATGCACAGATGGAGGGCCAGGAACTTTAAGAAACCTAAATTCATATACATAGTTTCGGGTGTATTGCTTTATTTTTTTTTTAGGCACTGTGATATCACAATTTCTATATTAGAATACTTAATGGTCATTATTTTTTGATTTTTATTTTTCTGCTCAAGAATAATCGAAAAAATTTGGGTTTTTATTTTTCGGTAAGATTTAATCGTTATTCTGGGATTTTTATTTTTTCGATCAGTTTTAACACCACTGTATCTAATAGGATAATTGACTCTGTTTTTCCAAACTGGTATCCACCGGCTTTTTTGATATCTACATCTTTATTTTTCGAATATCGAATAAACCGTATTTTTTTACGGTACAAACGAGTTTTTTTCATTTCATATAAATCTTGACCTCTCCACAAAAGTTTTTATTTTTTCAAAGTTTTCAAGGCTTAAATAGTTTTATAATTATATTCTAGGTCATTTGTGGATGAACAGTATATAATTTTTTTGCGCTTCAAGGTTTTCTATGTATTTGGTCGAGATTCTCCTGCCGAGATTTTTCTGCTATTAAAAACAAATAAAATAAGACCAAACGCGAATTTCTCATTGATTTTTATTTTGTATTCTTAAATTTTTATCTAAAAAACTTTGCACATATTTCGCTTTGTTCTTTTATAAATAAAAGCTAACTTTATTGTTAATAGTTTTATTGTAATCTTTGGTCATGACTTCACTGTATGAAAACTATGTAAAATAAAACCGGTTTGCACGATTTTTTTTCTTAATTCTAAAATCGGGAAGCGTTTTTTTTTCAAATTACAATTTCCCAAATAACTTGAAACCCGTTTTTGAGAAAAAGGCGAATAGCCGAACACCCTAGTATCTAGCCAGCCATTACTGTATTCGTGGGTAGTACTAAGTAGATAATCGCTGTGCTTGTCGCTCAACACTGCCTGCCTATAGTTTGCGCAAACATAGGGACATACAACAGGTTATGCACGAGAGACAAAATATTGTACATATGTATGTACAAACATACATAAGTTGTGCTCGACAACGTTATGGCCTAAATCTTTTCGACCGTGTTGTTGCCAACCATTACCAGCCAACAGTTAAACACTAACAACGCATTTCGGTAATTCAGTTTTGTAAAATTGAAGTAGGTTTCCTTGTTACTTGGGTAAATAAAAAGGCCGCACATTGTTTCCGCAACATCTTCTTTGTTGTAAACAAACGTAAAAGCTTCAAAACTGTGACTCTGGTAGGGATGCAGAGGTAGTTTACAATTATCCTTTCGACCTATCTTCCTTTAATCCTTCATGGAAAGCTGTTCCAATTTCACTTGGGTCTCCTTCCTGTGGCTCTGTCGTGCTGTAATGCCGAGCTGATGGGGTACACAGTCCTAGAGCTGCGCTGTTTTGCATGAAGTATTCTTTTGTTGCAATGTATTTTAATACGTTTTATTTTAAGTAAATTTTTTTTTTTAATGACGAAAATGTTCTTGTGCCTTTCATTATTGCATATTGTTTTTGTTGTTACCTGTTAATAGCTGTGCTCTAATTTTTTATTTTTTTCGTAGTGCCAGTCGTTGCAGTTTTTCGAGTAAGGCCCATTTGCAAACATATTTAAATTGTACTGGTTTTCCTTCCTAAGTTAAAGGATTTCTCATTTATTGAAATTTTCTCTTTCCAAACAGGACAACTGTAGAAAAATTAAATTGGATTTATTTCTCCTTTTCTTTCGATTGAACTAAATTTTTACCATTAAGTCTAAACTTAAGTTACAGCACCAATCAAGAAGAAGAAGAAGAAGAAGAAGGATCTAGGTTGTTTTCAAACTGGGCATATTCCTTCGAAACTCTACTAATAAGAGTGGATGAACCAAACCGCCCAAATTTCTCCTTCTAAAGAAGAGAGCCAAACTAATTTTGTGGAGCTGGCGGACAATCCATTCTCACTACACCACAGAAGGATTCACTAAGTCTTGCCACACTCTTGCACGGTGCACGCAAATCCCGGTTTTGGTCTGGCAAACTTTTTAGTGAATCTCCCTCATGTGTCTTATTCAGTGCGCTTTGACAAAACTAATGTTTTTCTTAAAAAAAAAAAACAATCGTTATTCTTGAAAATGAAGAAAATGTATTTATACTAATTCATGTATTCATGTCGTCGTCTAAAGAGAAAAACTGCGTAACTGACATTTGTTCATTTATACCAAAATATAGATATTTTTAGATATAAACGGTAGAGATCATTGGGGATAAAAAAGAGAACCGTTTTGAAATAAGACAGGTTTGACTCTCTCCTGTGAAATTTTGGCAATCTGACAAACGAGGTTTTGCATTATTTTCATACGTGGTTTTATACTTTAAACGACGATATGCACGTTGTGATGTTGAAATGCAGTTAAATGAACTCAAACGCATAATTGCTGAACTAAATAAGCAGACTAAAGGATGCATACCAACGTCTGCGTACTTTCTAATACTACCCACGAACCCCCACACAAACACATTACTGCAAATATACAAGCGGATTTACAAATTGAGAATCTGTGCTTATAAAGGATTTACTTACAAGCATTATCTACGCAAAAACACATACAACAACAACCACTTTTGCCAGAGACAGAGTATGTAGTCGCGGAAAGCTCACCAAATGCGCATCACGAGCAGGGGGGGCGGGGGCGTGAAGTGACTACATAAAGTACGCGAAAGGCACGAAAATTCAGCGCATCAAGTCTTGTGGCCACTACCATCAGCTTCTGGTTGCTGGTATATGATGAGCTGTATGTACATATGTATGTATATATCCATGTATGTGTGTATGTAGGACGAAGTTGATATTATCGTCTGGCTTTTGTGTGCG
>NW_016168969.1:0-6399 GCF_001687245.7 Rhagoletis zephyria
TTACCACCTGTTCGAAAAACCAAATTTAAGTTAATTATTCGCAAGCTATCTGAAAAATTAATGTATTTTAAGATTGCTAAGGTGTTTTGCAAGCATTGCCACCCGTTTAAAAATTAAATTCATTTAATTTAAATGAATTACTTCAATATGGGTATCAATCGAAAGGTTTTTGATAAGTGTTTTAGTTCTAAACTACATGTAGGAGGGTTGCCACCTGTTTCAAAAATCAAATTCTTCTTGAATTAAAGGAATTTGATAATTGGAATATGTAGTATCACAATATGGACGTCAGACAAGAGGGATTTAATAGGGTTTTAGTAGGAAAATATTTAAAATAGGTTTGGCACCTGTTTTAAAAGTCGAGTTTAAATTAGAAATGTTCAGCTTGAACATGTAGAGTTTTCAGAGGTTTTTGAAGATGGTTGCCACCGGTTTTAAATCTAAATTGAAATACAATTATATTATAAGTTTTTGCATATTTTAAGTAAGTTGAGATTAATTAAAATAAATGACACCTAATGTAGCACCTAAAAATTTCATACACTCAGCGAAGCGGGTGAGAGCGATCTAGTTAACTATATTTTTAACAGTCAGGACGGACTACTCTGTAGGCGTGTGTTCGAATCCCACTTCTGATAAGAAGTACATATGTACGTATTTGATTTGCTTCAATTAAATTTCCAACTAACAATAAGTATTTATAAACAAATACGCATTTTAATCAAAACAACATTCAAAGTAGGTAAATTACATAAATCATTAATCAAATGTAATCTATCAGCAATTGCCATGGCGTGGGGCACCTACTGACAAGTTCCATATAAAGTTTGCGCGTCATTGGTGGGTTAATGTCAACAATAAAAAAAAATCCATAAAAACTTATTTGTATTCCGTAATAATTTCATGCAATCAAGCTGCCATTAAAGGTCTACGTCTTGCAAAAAACCGGTAGTGAAATTTCTTGTTTGCTGCTTTAATACAAAAGATATTTGCTAATGAATTTATTCGCTACTACACACATTTTTCTATTATAAAATAGGAAAGTATAAATATGTTTATACAAAATTGTTACGCCCACTCTTGAGCCGGTTTTTTTTTAATATTTATTTATTTGCTACACATTTTTAAATTAAACAAATTGCTATTTATGCATTCTCTAACTAATGAAACTCATGTGCCTTTTTAGGTACATATGTATGTAGGTATGTATATAAAAGTAGGAAATTGAAATCAACGTAGAAATACGTACATATTGCTTTAGACACTATGTAATCGATAACTATAGATAGCTAGGCATTGCTTGCTAAGTATTGATACTAAATAATCAGCCGTCGATTTGCGTTTTGTTTTGATTTGTTGGTGCCTGGAGGCGCTGGCCCTGCCGGAGTCAATGCTAACCTTTATGCGGTTATCTATTAGATATCAATTGCATTGAGTACACATGTTAACGTTACTGACAGGTATTAGTGGAATTTAAATTGATAACAAACCAGAGAAATGTGTACAGTAAACTGCGTTTTGAATTGACTTGCAGGAAATCAATGTAAAATGCACCAAGTGAGAACTTATAGGAGCACAAAAAACCTTTTCAAATAAAAAAAAACAAAACGCTTTTAAAGTTGTATTAAAATGACTATGAGTTGCACATCTTTCTAGGATCTTGCTTGAAATTACTTCGTGATGGGAGGAGCGATTAAAAATTGAAGGAATATATTACAAAAATTTCCAAACAATTTTACTTAAGGCCTTTTGCAGTGATGAGGACGATAGGTATTTAAATGGAATTAATTATTATAGCCTTGTAATTTTGAAACTATTTCTACTATAAGTTACTGATCCCCTTTTATCAGGCTCTACTGTGGATAGTACTATAAATAGCTACAAGTGCGAAAAGAATGTGATGAGCTCGAAATGAAGAAGAACCCGAGTCCCCAATCGAGTAGACGGTACCGATGCTCCACCACCCGACTATGACGAGGTGCGAATAGAAATTACGCGGTTATTCGCGCGGCGCAATTGCGCTAATACCGTATCGTGGCATTTGCTACATTCCTAGCAATTAAAAGCGTTGCTCAGCGCCGAAAAATAAAAAATAATAGACATGACACCACTGTATGGTGTATTACACTGTATGACAATGGGTACTGTGGTGACACTCAGATGGCGCCGTGTTCAAATAAGTACACTGCGCAATTGGGCTGAGTTAGTGCGCTGACACCACAGGTGGTGCCGGCGCTATTGAGCTAGCGCCATAAAAATTGCGAAATTACCCATGGCTACACAAAGGCTTACCGGGCGTTCACCGATTTTCAGATTCATCTATAAGTGAGCGCTAAAAGTCATAACGTGTATGGAGATTCACTTTAAAAGCTGCAGAGCTAAGCCACTCTGGATTTATTTTAAGAGTTGGCGTATGCCGATGGCTTCAAATTCGTCGGATCTGGCAGTGAACGAGGACAATTTAAAATTTAGAAAATGCAGAGCACTTTGTTTATTTGGGAATCAGCATTAACACCAATAGAGAATCGCTTTTGCCACTTTGAACTTAGTAGGCGATTGAGTAGTTATGTAGGTCATCTCTCGTCGTAAAAAAAACCACACGCTACACAGAGAAAAATATATGAGCTATAGAAACAAGAAGATTGTCGCTATGAAAAGTTTCAAGGCCAAGGAGTAAAACAGACGTAAAAACGAAGACGAATTTCATAGAGATTCCTTACTGATTTTATGTGTGATTTTATATTGATTTTACTTAAAAGAATACATATGTATGTACCTCTTCAAATTCACATTTCGTAGAGAAAAATCTATTGATTGCCGCATTTAAAAAGAAACACTTCTTTTAATATTAGGAAATTTCTTCTCGAGTTCATTTAAAAGAACTTCTTCTTAATTTTATGTGACGTATGTACATATTAGAGACCTGCACGAGTGATTCCGGCATCGTATGAGTTCGAGTACTAGTAATCTTTTTATAAGTACGGCGATCCTTTTTTGGAATCGTATAATCTCTCAGACGATGCCGATTCTGCCGATGCGACATCGTAACATCAAACGATTACTATTTTGGCATCGCCGTAAGCGCGTCACGTGGGAAAAAAGTTAAGCAAAATGCAAGAAATACACACTTTGGAGACATCGCCATTAATAATGAAATAAATCGTTAAATTAATAAATTATTTAATTTTTATAACTCATATTTTATAATAGAGAATTGTGTTGAGAACGTTCATAAAATTGCATCCTAGCTTTAACTTTCCAAATATGTTCTTTGCAGAACTCTTTCAGACGTGCAGGAATTTATAATTTGTTTAAAACTTTTCCATATGCCACTGGAGCCTGTTTCTCCAATTGCGAAATATTTACCCGATTTTTTTTTATTTAGCACTTCTGTTTTGCCTTACAATTTTTCTTTCTAATGCTTACACCAAGGCACATTAAACAGGTAGTATCAGTAGAGCAAAAACAACATTTGCGTGTATTTTGTTGTTGCTTCTGGTAACGAAAGTGTCAAAAACTGTTCTGAATATTTTCTTCTAAATCAAAGCGTGCCATGTGAAATACAAAAAATTAAAAAAAATAAAAAATTGAAATTGGAAAAAATAAAAATTGTTGCAACTTTCTTTCCTATTAAATTTGTTTGCTTCTCGAAGCATTGATCCATCCTTTACAAGGGGCAGTAATCAGCGGTTGTGCTGCTGAGTTGGGCGAACATTCCAAAAGCTGCTATTCAACCGCTTGTTTTGTATGGGCAAATGGATTTTAACAATTCAGAATTTTTGTGAGAAAAAATTAAAAATATTTGACATTTTCGAGACCAAATAATTTGAAAATAAATCAAATCAGCTGCTCTACTGATACTACCTGTTCAATGTACCTTGGCTTACACGTTGCAATAAATTTTTAAGTTCTGTCGTTTTGACACATATTTCAAATCAAACTTCGCTCATCGTAAACGTCTTATATGAAAATGATGATATGAAAAAAATATCTGTTTGCTACCAAGTAAAACGATGCTTTGCCTACGATGTCAAATTTAAATTCAAGTATTCGCATCGTTTCTATTCATACTCGGCGACTATTAACTGGTTATATTTTTACTTACTCGTGCAGGTCTCTAGTACATATGTATGTAAACATATGTGATGTGTTCTTGAAAGCAACTAGACACGCATGGGCGGTTTTTATAGGCTCAGTTCTTACATACATACATAAATCTTCGACGACAATGGAGGCCGCTACACTGCGAATTGACATGTCGGTTAAATTATAATTAAATAGAAATGTGTATAAGGGAGTTGGTATGAAGATTAATTATCTACATGAATGCTTAACATAAGACATATTTTACGTCATGGCGCTTCGACTTGCGTCACATTAATTAATTTATTATTCATCAGCTGGATTATAGTAAAAAGTCATTAGCCGAAGCAGGCCTTAATTTGTTTAAAGCCTTATTTTTTAGTTGTGTAGCTATTTAAAGAAGCTCCAACTTTTTATTTAAAGATACATACATATGTATGTATACCTATTGTTTCTCTGATTTAGATTTGGCTTTAATTTGTATGTCTTTACTTATTTAAATACATACTTCGCCGCGTATTCCTTCTAAGCAATCGAAAATGGAAATTAATTATTTTAAAATCTCTTTGGATTAAACAAAACCTGATTTCTCTTCTTTATGACGATATTTTTTACACTTTTTTCTTTATTACTTGCACTTGACAAACTTGCAGATTAATGAAAAGCTATAGAAGGGACCCTCAGGCCATTTTCGTATGGCAATAAAACAGTCAAACTAAAAGTAAAAGGTGTATAATCAAATAAAAATAATAAAAAGGCTGCATAATACCCAAATTTAAAAACACAAGAAATATAAAAAACAACAACTGTTTCACAAGCAAATAAAAACCGTAACAAAGAGGCAATAGCTAATGAGTTGTGCGATCTTGAAAATTTTATTTGCACACGTGCAAAACGAGTTCAAGTCGGCTCGAACTGGAAGAAGAAATAAAATAAAATGGCACTAAGCGAGAACTCATTAATAAAAATGTGGATAGCAATTAAATTGTTTTAACGTCACAATCAATGACGTTCATTTCAGTGTCTTTCACTAAAAGTAACAAAATAAAAATCTAAAATGAAGTATATGAAAATGAAATACGAATAAAATTCTATTAATATTATAAGTATGAAAGTGTATTAGTGAAGATGTAAAGTTTGGCCCACAGATAGGTTATAACCGGCATAAAATCAAATAATTAATAAGTCATTTAATTAAATCTCGTAAGTTCAATAAAATATTACCAAAATGTTGAAGTTAAACAAAACAGATTCAGTAAGGATTTATTTCAAAAATATTGCTAAGGAGGGTTGCCACCTGTTCAAAAATTTAAAATAATTCTAATGAACAAGTTAAATCAAATCATTTAATATGGGTATCAAATGAGAACAGTTGCCACCTGCTCAAAAAGTTATAATAAAATTAAATATTTAGTTAATTTAAACCCTTTTATCCTATATGTAAATAGGTGTTTATCTAAGAGAGCTTGAGATTTTTTTTATATTTATATTTTCGAAGAGAGTTGCCACCTGTTTCGATTACCGTTTAAAAATGTTCGTGAAAAGTCTTAACAAAATGGATTTTTCCATTATACATACACTACGTATAATGGAAATATTCAATTCAAATACGCCCGTATTAAAATTAAGCATTTTTCACTACACGGATGGCGTTTTGCACGTCTCGGATGCTTTTTCATATGTAATTAAGAAAGTATATGTATACTGAAATGAAAAATAACAATACGGGTGTCCAACGAAACAAATCAAATACAACTTTTTCTGCAAAATATGTTTGAAGAGGGTTGCCACGTGTTTTAAAAATAAAATTTGACTTAGTTAATTGAAATATAACTTAAAGGTATCTTACATATTTACAAGAAATTATTTTTAAAATATTGGTGTTGGTTGATTTTTCCGTCTCGGATCTAAGTTGATTTATTTTGGAACGAACTTCCGTTACTGCTTGTCAAGTTTGGTTTGGAGACAATCCGGTTTTGGCGTTTTTCCATCTACAGTGTCATGTTTTTCGTTCTTTTTAAAACATTTTATAAAAGAGTAGCCACATTTTCAGTATTTAGGTAAATAATTCCTTTATGTTAGTTAAAATATATATAATAATTTGGCATTGATATGACACGAAAGTTATATTCATCATATAAAAACTATCTACGAAAGATAAGTTCATCTTCATACAAAATCGACGGATGCTCTTGAAATTTGGTACAAATATTGGCCATGTTCTGAGATATAATTTGTAATCCAATATTAACAGGAAAGGAAAATATCGAGTCAGCCTCGATTAAGATAAGTAAGAGCATGAAAGTGATCAACACA
>NW_016168969.1:8526-18269 GCF_001687245.7 Rhagoletis zephyria
TCAGTCGAATTCTCCCAACGCTTTACTTTCAAGTGCCGCCCACGTGGGGTTAACTGAATTTAACTATTTACATATTTTATTGAATTCAATAGCAAAATACGTAAACAGTCCATAGGCTGAGGCTCATTGAAGGCAATCAAAATCTGCATTACCTCCAATTTAATGCGACCTAGTACGTGCTGTCCGTCCATCATGAGGTTAATTGCGTTTTTTTTTCGGTTTAAATTCCAATAAACACAGATGTGGGCTGCGTCTTCCGCCCGCTAGTTTGCGTTATCCATTCGCTACGTTTGCCGACAAAACTAAACAAAGATTTTTTGCTGCATGGTTTTTGTTTATTTATTTTATTTATGTGTGTTTATGTATTTTATTTCCTTCTGTTATTGCAGGTTTGTGGGAATTGTGCCAAAAAAATATGGCTGATCTGCTTTCAGCAAAAAAAAAAAATAAAAATAAAAAAATAAAAAATAGTAATAAAAAAAGAGAAAAATGTAAACAGCAGCATTGAAGCGCATTAAACTTGAACTGCTAATTGGAAAATATATTCGCTGAAGGACCTTTCAACAGCTCATCTTATTTGCGCTAAAAGGTTTTAACATAAATATATGCCAAAACAATTTAATCATACGCTGGCTTTTTTATGAATTTTTTTTTATGAAAACTGATAACTGAATAGTTTGTTCTAAAGCTTATTTTCACCTATTGGGAGTTGTAAAAACGAGCCAATTTTATTGCCAGAAATTATCAAACGCATTTTTATTTTTTGTCTTTAAAAAATCATTCAAACGGCAACTTTCAAAATATTCAAACATTTTTTTTTTTTAATATCACAATTCATTGTTACGCGTTTTAATGTAGAAAATCATCTAAGTTAATTTTATTATTCATTAAAAAAAATTAAAAACGAATTAAAAAAAATTCCATTTGTCAGAAGTGGGATTCGAACCCACGCCTACAGAGTAGACTGCGACCTGAACGCAGCGCCTTAGACCACTCGGCCATCCTGACTTATATCAGCTGGTGTCAATTGCACCATTTGAGCATTCACACACCTCATTTTGGTTATTCACCACGTTTTTCTTTGTTTGTGTTGTACATACAGGGCGCATGCTACGCTCTTGCCAACCAAGCAGTGTTGCCAGGTTACAGATTTGGTCATCATTTTGAAGATTTTTTACGGCCATGACGATTTAACGATTTTTTTTTGTGCCCCAATGACTATTTTCTTTATGTGCAAATTTGGTTGGTTGGTCCTCAACTTTGAAGATAGTTACACTCACAACTAAAAATTGCCCTGTAAACACATGTTTACCATATCTGCGAATACATAATTGTCGTATTCAATTAACAGTAGTTGTCAATAAGTAGTTTTTTTCTTTGTTTCATCACTATTTGTTTCGTTTTTAAGGCCAAATTCGTAGTTTTTGCGTTGTGTACTGATACATATTTTATTGAGCGAAGGAAATTATGAATAAGTTATTTAGCGAAACTTGTAAGTATGAAAAGTGTTAAATGCACATGGTAAAATTGCAGTTGGCAAATTGTAATTGATGTTCTCTATACCTCAGCTGTCGAGCCAGAAGATGCTGCTTTGCCAGAAAACTAAACTCTTGAGGGAATTTTGTTCACACTGGAGTTATTAAAAGTTTTAGAGTTTTATCCAAACACCGAAATACTTAAACGTTTCAAGAATGAAATGTAGCATTAAAAATTGTACCTGATTAAAGCTTAGTATACAGTTCTTAAGAAAATTGAAACATTCATATAAAATCATACTCAAGAAATGAAAAGGAAATGTTCTTCTATAACAATTTCTTAAATCAGTTTGACGATCTCAAGAATAAAAACAAGCTCGTATATTCCGTTCTTCAAGAAAATTTACACCAACAGCAAAGTTTTTTTCCAAGCAACAAAAATAATGAAACAAATTCTTGTGATTTTTGTAGAAAGCTGTTAAACATAATTTGTACTATAGAAAAACTTTGTGACAAAAACATATATTATACTACTTATCCAAAGTTTCACTAATCAATTTAAAATTTATCAGACTGTTAAAATTTAAAATGTTTAATTTTCCGAACAAAATTGTGTGATTTAAATTTTAAAAGGCTGATAAATTTAAAATTGGTTTGTGCAGCCGAGCATTAATGATCTAAAAATGAAGATGAAAATGCGATTTTATTGCAATTAAAAATATTTTTGTTAAAAGTAATGTGGTTTTATTTATTATGTATATCAATCAGAAAAAAACCAAAAGAGCTTTCGGATTCTGTTTATTTAAATTTTTGTATATGTTCACGAATTTTACTTGCAAATGACGATGTTTGAAAATCAAATTGACGATTTCTCACTTCAGTGACCTGGCAACACTGCAACCAAGTCGCTACGATTTGTTATGAGCGTTACGCTCTCTGCTGTTGCAAATATAGAAATACAATTTTTGAAAAAAGTATTAATAGATGTACGATGTGATACTATGACGTTACACGACGTTACTATGTGCATATAAATATTAGGCGCTAAACATCAAAAGCAACAAAAATGAAAAGGGGCGTTCATTGGTGCGTTTTACGTCAAACATTGAATTAATGAGCTTTAAAAATACATAGTTTGTTTGCAAGGGTATAAAACATTTTTAAATTTTTATTTATAAAGAAAATTTTTATAATTTGCAAAAAACAACTGTTCTTACAACAACAAAAGCTCTTAATTCGCCCAATATATTGGACGCTGGTACTGAAAAGGTTAACTTTGTCGGTTTTAACCTCTATTTAGGTGTAGCAAGCAAGTCAAATGCATATGTAGTTAGTCGTTCCATAGATCCCAGTGGCACCGTCCCGTGTTGAAACCACAGATTGGCCAAGCCAATGACATCTAATTGAGGCCATACGAAGTATTTTATCATATCACGACAATGTTCACCGTTCACCAAAACAGCGTTGCCAGCATCATTTTCGAAGGAGTAAGTACGGTCCGATGAATCTGTCAGCCCCAAACAGTGTGATCGTTTGACACATTTACCAGGATTTTCCAAAAAAAAAAACTTCGGGCTAAAATTAGCAACTTCTGACAAAGAGAGGGCCTTATTTACTCTCTTTTCCTCGATTTCCAGTAACATGTAGTAAACTTTGACTATTTCTAACCAGTAGTTCGGACACGTAAAGGATCGCAACTATTATAATTGTTAAAGTTTGTATGTTTGTCACTTAATCACGCGAAAACGACTTAACGGATTTGCATGAAATTTTGCACACAGATAGTTTATGACTTTGACTACTTTTCTTAAAAGGGTTGCTACCTCCTAACTTAAACTAATAAGTTCAATCAAATATTACAAGACAAGTATCAAACGAAAAAGAGTTTAAGCGAACTTAATTTCGAAAATATTTTTGAGGAGGGTTACCACCCGTTTGGAAACGAAATTTTGCACATAGATACATAGTTTATGACCTGGTTTGAAAAATAGGAAAAATTGTATATGTATATGGTAGAATTTGTCTGGNTACAAATAATGATTCTGTGGTAATTCATTCTCTTCACTAGAAGCAGAAGATTGGTTTAGTGGCTTCTTTCCCTCCCCACTCAAGGAAGCCACTATTCGGGTTTCTTCTGAAATTAAACAATAATAATAATAGATTGGTGCTTACACATATATTAGTGTGTGGCCCAGCTTCTCCTCCTATTTGTGGCGTCCCAGACCTCATAAATTTTGCAGAACTGGTTTAGCAATGCAAGTCATGACTTAACTATGTTGGCAAGCATAAACTAGGTATCGACCATATGCCAAATCTCGGAAAGACCAGAAAGAGGAGGAGGTCTTATCGAGCGTATTGTGTGTGGCTTTAGACTTGGTAAGGCAGCTATCGGAATATTCGAGAGAAAGATTCCGGCAAAGATTTTCGGACCTTACGCTGTGGCCATGGCGGATGGCGGTAACAAACACCGCAGATGATCGAACTATGGAGTTCTACGAGCTTTACAATAAATTAAAATACAGGTGGACCACTGGCTCGGTCACGTCGTATGAATGGTCACAAATGCTCCAGGCCTGAAAGCAGTCAATGCGGTGCCCGCTGTTGGTAGCAGTGGAAAAGACAGGCCTGCGCGGCATGGAAAGTCCTGGTTTCAATTGGCATTTCCAATTGGCGTCAGCTGGAACGGCAGAGAAACGACTGGCGTGGTTTATTGATTGCAGCGCCAAACACGAAGAAAAGGCCGTATGTTTGTAAGCGTGCCGCTATGTAAATATGTACATTATCTATGCAGTTATGTGGCCAGACATCCATGTAGTAGTAATACCAACAAGTAATTTTTAAGCAAAAAACAAAACCGACTTCAATTCTCATATAAAAATTTAAGATTATCGTTAATTTCTTCACAATCCAATTATCGGATCTAAACAAACTTAGTATGCGACTATCCTTGAGGTACCACCTTTCCGATGAAAAAAGAGTTATCGAAATCGGTTAACGTCGTCTAAAGTTATGCGGTAACATACATAAAAACAAGCAATAATGCTTTTATAAAATTAACAGTAAATTCTTTGTTATGCTTTCCAAACTGCAATAAACATTAAAAACTGTGATAAGAAGAGTATACAGTATATTTTGCTTAGCTGCCCATCCTTGTTTGCACGAAAAACTTGTGCGCTTAACCGAAAAAAGCACTTAAGCGAATTTTCTTCACTACTTCATTGAGGAAGGTATCCGAATCCCTATGAAACCAAATAATGGAGGGGCACTTACCACGTAGAAATTACTGCAAGAGAAATTTTTTCCGAATGGTATCTAATTATCTATATAACTACATAAAATAATTGCCGTTTTCGTTGTTCTGCGAGATGAGCAAAATAAATAATAGCTTGTAAAATTAGGGTAAGTGTAGAGCCAGTGCAGGTAAACGTAATAATTTCTTTGATAATAGTTGCAAATTTTTAAGGCAGGTATCGCTAATGTGCAGGTATGTTGAATGCAAGTATCGGAACAGTTTCCTTATAAATGTTAAAAATAATGCCGCTGATGCGCATTTTGGGTAGGTATCTTAAATGTGCACTCAAGCACAAAGGCAGCAAAGCAAAATATACTGTATACATATTCACTAGTGTTTAAATTCCCATACAAGTCGTTTGAATACACAAATGTAAATAAAAGATATATGTATATACATACCCTGCAAAAAATGCGACTAATCCGGGATGACTCCGGGAGCAATCGCAAAGGAACATGCGACTAATACCATATTTGATCTCTTTATATGGAATGAACTGTTCGCTTTTGTTCGAGCATGTCCTATGAAGAGACTAATTGTTCACCTTTATACCCGAACGGGTATAAAACGCGACTATTCACTTTTAAAAAATAAAAATAAAAATTTGCGCCAGCTGAGATTCGAACCGGGGTGCTCAGTTTTGTTAGGCGAATACTCTCTCTGTGTGCCAACGCCGCACATGAAATTTCATTTACTAAGTGCGTACATATAATTAAATCGTTAATAGTACCCGTTAGAGATGAGTCGGGGACTAATTGATCTCCAATTATACCCATAAGGGATGAGTCGAGACTAATTAACCTCCATTAGTACCCGAATGAGACTAGTTGGGACTAATTAATACCCAATTGTACCCGATTGAGAGTAATCCCGGAATACTCTCTTTAGAGATTAGTCGCACAATGAATGCGTAAATGATAGGCGCATGTACATATATACACCATGATTTGAATGTGGGATGCCCTTGTTTAGGTTTACTTATTTGAGGTAAATTGTTTATGTGGAATTTGTTGAATCAAATATTTTGCTATCTACTAATTACTTAGATGCAGTAGGTTGTGCAAAACGAATATATATTTCTATGGAAAAAATTTACAATTTTTTCAATTTGATTGTTTGTTTTTGTTTTGCTATCAGTTCCCATCGAAAATTCCTTATTCTGCTTAAGTAAATACATATGTCTCTGACCCTGACATCCAAAATATTTGCAAGTTTGCATTACCATGAAATACTTAAAAAATTTCTTTCAAAAGCTAATGATTTGTTTATACGCCTCCATTTAGTTTTGTCCATTAAGTTTTTGTTTTGAAAATTATGTAGTTCAAGTTAACGCTGTAATATTCAGACTTCAGCGTCAAACCAACCCAGCGACATTGAGCTAGTGCCCCAATTTCACCGGTCATACAGTGCACACCCGGCTTTGGGCTATCAAACCGTTTTATACTTGTTTCATATTTCTTTTTTTTTTTGGTATCGCATTTTTTCATTTTATTGGTTTATTTTTCGTGCAAGCAAGTTAAGCATTACCAATGTGTGTATGTATGTATGTGCATTTGTACAAGATAATAAATATGTAATTGTCACAATAAATGTGTTTATAAACAATTTTCTGCGATAATGTTATGCTTTTTATTTTTAACCTACGGCTGTTTACGCAGCAGAATATTTACACGTGAAGCAGCTGTTTGGGTTCGTAAGCTAAATTCGCGGTTTACCCTGTGGGGAAAATCTCTGGTTCTAAACTGGTGCGCTTCTAATACATTTAGACCCCAGTACTGCTTCGCGATAAATCTCTTTTGCATGATAGCCACTGGCGAATTTATATGGCGATGTCCTAGGAAGTCTCAATTTCCCTCCGCTGCATCCCTTTATCGATAATTTCGACCCAGTTCTAATATCGACAAAGAAAATGTGGTTTCAGTTTGAAATTAAATTTGTTTGAATGCTGGTAAGAAATGTACGTTTACATACCTTTGCCTGTAGCTGAGTCCGCAGAGGTGCTTCTTGTTATTGGTTACATTCCAGAAGATCCCAAGATGTTAATATGTTAGCACAAATTTTTGTTTTGTAATACCAAACTATGAAAAAGCATCTGCGAAGTGCAGAATGGAAGCGTATTTGAACGAAAAAGCCGTGTAAAGTAAACAAGCTCCCCCTTTTTCGATAGTTCCGAACTAGTTCGTTCTGCATTCCTTTTTCTGTAGCTCCGAATCAGTTCTAAATTCATCACCTTAGATATACATAGATTTCTAATGGAGAAAGTAAAATAAAACAGTTTTTTAAAAGTACCGCATTTCGCTGATTTTGGACTGGTTGTAGTTACTATCGGACTGGTTCGTTTTTGGCGATAGAGATCTAGTACGGAACAAGAAATTTGATTCACTAGTCTGCGGTTTCCCTGCAGGGTATGTACTAGGGTATGTATGTTAGTAGTAAGTATGTTAATGTCCCGGGATCCCGGCCTTTTTTAGATCCCAAAAATCTCGGGATTCTTGGCAAATAATCCCGGGATTTTCGGGATTTGTAATTTGCACTGATGGCAACAATAGAAACTCCTGTTCTCTACCAGTATTGGTTATATTTCTTTTTTATTTAATAATTAATATTTTTTCATAAATGTCTAGCTCATTATACATATAACACCGTACGATAGTAAATTGTACACCCAAAAATCAATATATTCGTGAAACCATGAGCCAAATATTGTAAAATTGCCTTTTTAAGTTTTTCACGTCAGTAATTCAAAAATGATTTAATAAATTCAGTGAAATGTGCTTAGAGAAGAAGTATGGGTATCAAATTAAAGAAGAAGTTCTGTAGAATTTAAACAGATTCAACTTTTTGGTGCGTAAAGACTGATACGTATTGAAAATGTCCTTTTAAAATATTGTCCTTGAAATTTAGCAATATTTGTTTTTGAAAAAATTATATATGTTAAAGACTTATGTATATCAACTCGATAACATCCTCCAATTTCGTCCTCCTAACTAATTGCAAAGTCCTTTAAATTAAATCTTGACGTCAGAGAGAAAAAAATAAGAACCCCACTTTACATAAAAAAGTGGGTTTCAAACCCATTTTTTTATTATTTATTGTTCTCAAACAATAAAGAAGCAATTATCGATTTAAGTTGTTGGAAAGTTATGAATATTTAAATCCTGGGATTCCGAAATTGTGATAACGACATCCCGAAAATCCCGGCATCGTAAAAAGCGAAAAAATTAATATCCCATATATATGAATTATGTAAAAATGGAATAATATTTACAACGTTGGTTAGTATGTACATATGTAAATAAAAAACAATTTATGAATTTTACTGTTTGCTGATTTGGGGTTCGTGTTTTTATGAAAAATATGTGAATACATAATTATGTTTTTATGTATGCCTGTGTTTACATTGAGCTTAGTTTAAACTCAAAAAATGGAAAACTCAAAATTTGAAACATATGAATATATTTCCTACAAATGTTTAACGTTTATTTATGTTATAACGTCTAAAAACAAGCAATTTTACATGGAGTATGAGAGATAGGGATTCACCCAGTACTTTCAAACTGGATACGCAGCATGCTGTGTTGGAGAAGTGTCTCGGCGTAATGGAGTATGCATTAGATCAGCAAATCACTCAACACAGGTCCCGCACGAGGGCGGGGTGAGGCGTATGTACTCACCACTACTCCGGTCGCCGATGGGCAATGGGATACTCAAGTGTATGAACGAGCTCCTGTTGAACTCACAGCCTACGCGGATGACGTGGTATGTAAACATTAAGTCAGTCAAGTATCCGGTTACCCCCACCCCTACCCGTGGTACCTCCTTTATGAGTAAATTTGCGAATACTCATCAATATTTAAAATAATTTTATTATTCATAGGTGTCAACCACTCTTTTTAACCAAGTACATGCTAATTGACAAATATTTACCTTTTTGCTGAGTAGCTTTGGGTTTTGCGCCAAAACTTGTTTCCAAAATTTTTTTTTTGTAAAATCTCTTAATTGCAATAATTGAACAAAAGCTGCAAAAAGCCAGCAGACAAAGTAACTAACTATGTATTTACAGTTTGATTTGTCAAATTATCTCGTTGGATGTATGTTTGTATTTATATATATTTACTTATGTACATTTGACCGCCTGTCAGTCTGTCTGCCTGTCTATTCGCTAATTCGTCTGCTTGTTAATTGGCATTTTGACACGTTTGACACGTTCACGGCTTTTGCATTGTCGGAATGCATGCAACCACAGCTTGGGGTTTGAATTTAAGACTGTTTGTATGTATGTATGTGGCAAGTGCAATTATCAACAAGTTAGATACATTGACTGCAGAACCTTTGTACGAAAACTTGTGTGTCATTCTGTTGGCGGTGCAGCCGCATTTGTTTAACGAGCACAATCAGTGATTTGATTTTATTTGAAGTTAATTTGATTTTGATGAATAAAAATTGCATATAAATTTGCAAGCTCTCTACGTACATACATACATGTAAAAAAAAAATAGTATGCAAATAAAATATGTATTCAACTTATGTAGATATGTATGTACATACATATGTACATATGCACATATGAACAAATTTATCTACATTAGACAGCACCACTAAAAAATTTGCGGTTTTTCTGGCGGAATTCTTCTTCTTCTTATTTGGCGCTGTAACCGCCTAAGCGATTTTTGGTGATGGCGAATATCGCAGACGATTTAACGATGAGCTGTATGAGCTTTACAACGATATAGACATAGTGCAGCGAATTAAAATTCAGCGGCTCCGCTAGCTTGGCCATGTCGTTCGGATGGACAGAAACGCCCCTGCTCTGAAAATATTCAACGCGGGCCGCGATGCTGGTAACAGAGGAAGAGGAAGGCCTCCTCTGCGTTGGAAAGACCAGGTGGAGAAGGACTTGGCTTCACTTGGCATTTTCAATTGGCGTCAGTTAGCACAGAAGAGAAATGACTGGCGTGCTGTTTTGGACTCGGCCA